>NC_135965.1:20639798-20885651 GCF_053455715.1 Rhinoraja longicauda
GCATCGAGCATGTGTGCAGCTCACTTTCTGTAAAGCTCCTACCTCAGAAACAAGAGCAGAAATAGCTGGCTCCAACATTCGGTATGAAGTCTGATCTGATCACTCTGAACCTCTGAAGATGGGTCCCAACCCGAAACGACACCTAACCATATTCTCCAGAGATGCTGCCTGACCCGCTGAGTTACTCCAACACTTTGTGTCTTCTTTTGTAAACCAGCATCTGCAGTACCTTTCTTCTACATTCCAAAATTCTTGCCTGACAACCAATACTGCCCTACCAATTGACATCCATTCCTGATCTTACCAAATTATTTAGATTTTGTTGTCACTTTGATTGAAAGATGAAACTTGGAAACAGGCCCTTCAGCCCATCTTGTGAACTCAAATAAAATGCTGGAAACAGCCAGCAGCAAGTGTAGGGGGAATAAACACAGTTAAGGTGGATTACCTAACATCAGAACTATTGACTGGGGTTATGGGGAGAAGGCAGGAGAATGGGGTTAGGAGGCAGATGGAGATAGATCAGCCATGAATGAATGGCGGAGTAGACTTGATGGGCCGAATGGCTTAATTCTACTATCACTTATGGCCTAATGAATTAAGCAGGAAAGGCCTACTACCTGAAATGTTGATATCTGCTGATCTCAACATGCCTTTAGTTTAGGTTAATTTTGTTTATTTTAATTTTGTTTAGTTTAGATAATTGTCACATGTACAATGAAAAGCTTTATTGTTGCATGCCATCCAGTCAGTGGAAAGACAAAACATGATTATAATCGAGCCGTCCATAGAGTACAGATACAGGATAAAGGGAATAACGTTTAGTGCAAGATAAAGTCCAGTAAAGTCCGATTACAGATAGTCTGAGGGTTTGCGGTAGATCTTAGGTCCAGACCGTTGTCTAGTTGGTGATAGGATGGTGGAGTTGCCTGATAACAGCTGGGAATAAACTGTCCCTGAATCTGGTGGTGTGTGCTCTCACACTTCTGTACCTTTTGCCTGATGGGAGAGGGGAGAAGAGGGAGTGACTGGGGTGAAACTCATCCTTGGTTATGCTGGTGGCCTTGCCGAGACAGTGTGAAATGTAGATGGAGTCAGTGGAAGGGAGGTTGGTTTATATGTAGGTCTGGGCTGCGTCCACAATTCTCTGCAATTTCGTGTGGGTCTCGGATGGAGCTGTTCCTGGACTCAATTATGTATTTACTGACGTATTTCAGTAAAGTGGCAAACAGAACAAGTGAGCTGATTTGAGATGTTTAAAATTCTCTGACTCATTGTTCAATGCATGTAATGAGTCACCAATACAACGTGCTTGAGTGAGAGGTGCAGAAAATGAACCGAGCAGTAGACCTAACACGTGACACTGGAAAAGCAAATACTCTATCTGTTCCAGGCAATGAACCATTATGACACAAAGTGCTAGAGTAACTCAACGGGTCAGGCAGCATATCTGGAGAACATATTACACAAAGAACCCAGTCACACAAAGGGTGGAGGCTGTACGGAACGAGCTGCCGGAGGAGGTAGTTGAGACAGGGACAATCCCAATGTTTAAGGAACAGTTAGACATGGATAGGACAGGTTTGGAGGGTTATGGACCAAATGCAGACAGGTGGGACTAATGTAGCTAGGATATGTTGGCCAGTGTGGGCAAGTTGGGCCGAAGGGTCTGTTTCCATGCTGAATGGCTCTATGACTCTATAACATGGTTAGGTAACTACATAATCCTCCCCCCCACCCTGCTTCCCCCATAGAACCCCACCCCCCCCCCACCTCTTTCCCCAGTGCCCCACCTGGACTTGCACCTATTGCTGCCCTCCCTGTCCCCTTCTAGTTACATTCCTTTCTCGAGCTTTACAATTCACACCTCTTTTTCTCCTTTTGTCTCATACCTGTCTTTTCATCTCTGCCTTTGTCCAACGTCTCCTCAACAAATCACCCCCCTCATCTGTGTCAGCCTAGTACCCGGTAGGTTTTGCCATGCCCCTAAAGGACACAAAGTGCTGGAGTAACTCAGCGGGCCAGGCAGCATCTCTGGAGCACATGGAGAGGTGACTTTTCAGGTTGAGGCCCTTCTTCGAACCGTTTGCAGGTTTGAGAGAAAGCTGGATAAGGGGATAGGCAAGTCAAAGTGTGACAAGTAACAGGTGGGCATAGGCAAAGGGGGGGGTTAGGGGGGGTCATAGGCAGATGATTAGAACAATGGCCAGAGATAAGAGCAGACGGTGTGTGACAGGTTTGCTGCAGATTGTGAAGCCAGAGGGAGGAAAGTAATGGTGGGGAGGACTGGAGAGAAGAAATAGGTGGGAGTCCAGATGGGTTTAGGAGGAAGGGGGGAGAAGAAAGAAAGGATGCGGGAGAGAAATGGAGGCATTAGTTAGAGGTCAGTCTTTAAAATTTTAAATTTTAGCTGGTGTGTAGGGAGTGGATGAGAAAGTGGGATAGCATAGAACTAATGCGAATGGGTGATCGATGGTCGATGTTGATTGTGGGCCAAAGGGCCTGTTTCTACGCTGCATCTCTACTAAGTCGGTACGCATAATGCTGGAGTAAGTCAGCGGGTCAGGCAGCATGTCCGGAGGGATATGAGGGATATTTATTAGTTTAGTTCAGTTTAGAGATACAGCGTGGAAACAGACCCTTCGGCCCACGAAATCCATGCCGACCAATGATCACCTGCACATTAATTCTATTTTACGCACAAGGGACAATTTTCAGAACCTAATTCACCTCTACACCTGCACGTCTTTGGGATGTGGGAGGAAAGCAGAGCACCCGGAGAAAGCCTACACGGTCACGGGGAGAATATACAAACGCACTGGTGCTGAGAGGCAGCAACTCCACCGCTGCACCACTGTGCCGCCACATCCCATTGCTATCCATAGGACCTCCTGTGCACAAATTGGCTGTCCTCTAACAACTGCATATCATTGACTGTGAACTGCTTCTAAAGTGGCGACAGCATTTTGGGGCAGCGGTAGAGTTGCGGCATTACAACACCAGAGACCTGGGTTCAATCCTGACTGCGGGTACTGTCTGTATTGAATTTTAACCTTCTTCCTGTGACCGCGTGGGTTTTCTCCAGGTGCTCCGGTTTCCTCCCACATTCCGAAGACGTGCAGGTTTGTAGGTTAATTGGCTTTGGTAAAATTGTAAAATTGCCCCTAGTGTGTGTAGGATAGTGTTAGTATGGGGTGATTGCTGGTCAGCACGGCCTTGGTGGGCCGAAGGGCCTGTCTCCATGCTGTATCTCTAAAGTCTAAAGTCGAAAGCACAGTTTTCTCCATTCCAAATTTGCAGCATTCACAATAAATATATCTCTTGCTGATAGCTGCACTTGTGCTGTGCGTAAATGCCTTTAAACATATTTTAAGACTTCGTTGGAGGTTGCAGTAACAAAAACCTGGCCGCTGAACAAAAGATTTGTCATCCCTGTGCTTTCTAATATTAGCATGCATTCAGAACAAGATCAGTCACTTACTGGAAAAAAATATTTCAATCACTTACACAGAGGGAAGAAACAGCCTCGACTTCAGATAATCTACCCAAGGGTGACAGATATACCATTTGCATAACGATTGGAAAGAAATTTGGATGCATTTCACCTTGGCAACAGAGAGTGAGCACGTCTATTGCAAAAATAAAGTGCAAGTTTGGAAGCTTCGGTAATTGAGGGTTTGCAGTGGAAAAGGGGGTTGGTTTATAAATGAATTATTGGCACTGCAGAAATAAAGCACTGCAGATGTTGGTTAACACACAAATGGACCCAAAGTGCTGGAGTAACTCAGTGGGTCAGACAGCATCTCTGGAGAACATCAATGGGTGACGTTTCGGGCTGGGACCTTTTTTCATACAGTTTAGTTTGGTTTGGTTTGGTTTGGTTAGGTTAGGTTTAGTTAGTTTAGTTTAGTTTAGTTTAGTTTAGAGATACAGGATGGAAACAGGCCTTTTGGCCCACCGAGTCTATCGAAGCCAGCGATCACCCGTACACTAGTTTTATCCTAAGCATAATTTACAGAAGATAATTAACCTGCAAACCTTTGGAGTATGGGTGGAAACCGGAGCAACTGGAGGAAACCCACATGGTCACAGGGAGAACTTACAAGCTCCTTACAGCCAACACCCATAGTCAGGATCGAACCCGGGACTCTGGCGCTGTGAGGCTGCAACTCTACCGCTGTATGACTGTGCTGCCCTGCTACTGATTGCAGGGGGGGGGAGAAGAAAGCTGGAAAAGGGTAGACGGAGAAAGTAGAAGGGTAGAGGGGTGAAAGTAGAAGGGTAGAGGGGAGAAAGTAGAAGGGTAGAGGGGAGAAAGTAGAAGGGTAAGGGAGAAACAGCTGGGAGTCCAGGTGGGGCACAGGAGATGGAGGAGAGGGAAGAGGGGGTGGGTGTGGGGAGAAAGGGGAGAGATGCTGCCTGACCTGCCGAGTTACCCCAGCACTTTGTGTCCTCATGTAGATAGGCTTCATAGTTAGCATGGGCGAGTTGGGCTGAAGGGCACGTTTCTCTGTCATACGAGTCAGACCATGACTATATTTCCTGGAGTGCATTTAGGTCTCAGAATTGCTTTGGCTGTATACCCAGTCAAAGTTTATTTGGGGACTATTCAGGAAAGTAAATAGATGATAGCAAATCCAATTTAATGGTCGCATATCGATCAGAATGCCTGTGGCAGCTAACTGTGACATGGGTATAAAGATTGAAAACACAAACAGGGAATTGATGAAAAATGGTTGTGTTTATTGGGCATTGATTTTTTTTTTAGTGTGCATATTAAAGTGAGGATGGAAATTAAAGGGCAAAGCTTGGAGGGTGCGGATTGATGGAATACCATGCCAGGATGTGAGTAAATAGTCTCTCCCAGTGCACACTTAATGGGTGCATTGTTTACGGAGTCATCGAGTCATAGAGTCTTACAGCATGGAAACAGACCCTTCAGCCCAACTTGCCCATGCCGACCAACATGCCCCACCTACACTAGTCTCACCTGCCTGCGTTAGGCCCATATCCCTCTCAACCTATCCCAGCCATGTACCTGTCTAAATGTTTCTAAAATGCTGCAATAGTACCTGCCTCAACTACCTCTTCTGGCAGCTCATTCCACACACCCACCAGGTTCAGATTCAGATTCAGATTCAGGGATACAGCGTGGAAACAGGCCCTTCGGCCCACCGGTTCCACGCCGCCCAGCGATCCCCGCACATTAACACTATCCTTCACACACTAGGGACAATTTTTACATTTGCCCAGCCAATTAACCTACATACCTGTACGTCTTTGGAGTGTGAGAGGAAACCGAAGATCTCGGAGAAAACCCACGCAGGTCACTGGGAGAACGTACAAACTCCGTACAGACGGCGCCCGTAGTCAGGATCGAACCTGAGTTTCCGGCGCTGCATTCGCTGTAAGGCAGCAACTCTACCGCTGCGCCACTGTGCCGCCATTTTGTGTAAAACAGTTACCCTTCAGGTTCTTGTTAATTTTTCTCCCCTTCACCTCAAACCAATGTCCTCTGGTCCTCAATTCACCTCCTCTGGGATAAAGACACTGTGCATTTACCCGATCGATTCCTCTCATGATTTCATACACCTCTCCGTGATCACCACTCATCCTCCTGCGCTACAAGGAATAGAGTCCGAGCCTGATCCCTGTAGGTCAGGCCCTCGAGTCCTGCCAACATCCTTGTAAATCTTTGCTGCCCCCGTTCCAGCTTGACAACATCTCTCCAATAAGCGTGGTGACCAAAACTGAACACAATACTCCAAATGTGGTCTCACCAACACCTTATATAACGGCAAAATGACCCCCCAACATCTATACACAATATTCTGACTAATGAATGTGAGTGGAGAAACCTGCAGATGCTTGTTTACAAAAAACCCCCACAAAGTGTTGGAGTAACTCAGCGGGTCAGGCAACATCTCTGGAGAACATGGATAGGTGACTTTTCGGGGCTGAAGAACCCGGGGGCACCGGTTTCCTCGCACATCCTAAAGACGTGTGGGTTTGTAAGTTAATTGACTTCTATAAATTGTCCCTAGTGTGTAGGGAGCGGATGAGAAAGTGGGCCAACACAAAGCCAGTGTGAATGGGTGATTTTGGCTCAGTGTGGACTCAGTGGGCCGAAGGGCCTGTTCCCAAACTGTGTCTCTAGACTAAACCAAACTAACCCATCCATGGACTATGGGGGGTTGTATTTATTACCCATCCCTGGGTCCCCTAGGAAGTTGTGGTGGTGAACCACCTTCTCCAACCACTTCCGTTGGAATGAAACTCCATGACAGAGACCACATGTCATTGAGCGGACAGCGATACATTTCCAACATGGGAACAGTGTTCAACTTGGGAGGAGAACTGTCAGAAGGTGGTGTTCACATGCGCCTGCTTCCCTTGTCCTTCCAGATTGTAGAGGTCAAGTATTTGGGAGATCCTACAGAACTTGCTCAGGTGTATGAATTTTTTATACTTAGGCTTTTTTTGTTTACATCAAAGGCAGATTCCCCCACATCTCCCCACATTGAGTTCCACTAATTTATCCCATTCATTTGGTCATAAGGTCTTAAGACATTGGAGCAGAATTAGGCTATTCAACCCATCGCGTCTGCTGCACCATTCAATCATGGCCGATCTATTTTTCCTTCTCAGCGCCATTCTCCTGCCTTCTACCTGTAATGTTTGACACCCTTACGAATCAATGTTCATACTGTTCCTTTGTAAGCTGCCCAAGCAGAATATCAGCTGCTGTTCCTCCAGTTTACATAATCTTTAAAACCTTTACCAATCAAGAACCTGTCAATTTCCACTTTTAAAAATACCCAATAACTTGGCAATGGATTCCACAGATTCACCACCCTCTGGCTGCTTCCTCATCTCCGTTCTAAAGGTATGTCCTTTTATTCTGAAGCTGTGGCCTCTGGTGCCACACTCTCCCATCACTAAATACCCTTTCCACATCCACTCTATATGGGCCTTTCATAATTCGGTAGGTCTCAATGAGATCCCCCCCTCATGAAAGCACTGGATGATGAAACTTTATTGTCACTTGTACCTAGGTCTTTGTTTTTGCACGCAAAGTCCACAAAAGGGTCGCCACTAAGGCGCCCACAAAGTTACAAAAAGTACCCAGGCAAGGCCATTCCACCCATCACACCTGTACTAACTCATTGTAAAAGTAATTCAATTATTCCATTCATACTTAAACCATTGTAATTTTGGTCGGAACAGTTCTCTCTTCCCTTGACCTCCAGTATGCTGTGGCTGGTTTAATGGGTTCCCCATCACTCACTGCGCAAGGAAAGTTAGATGAAGCTGAAAGGAAACATTTTGGTCCATTGAACCTCTGGCAGAGATTGTTCGAACTCAACAAACAGCTAAGGATGGATCTGCTCCGTTGAAAATCCTGACACACCAGCAGAGATAGCATCTGCTGTCGTGCAAATATGCACAGCAGCCAAACCTCATCAGTGACAGGTTGACTCAGGCAGAACCAGTACATGCCCAGATTCGTGAGAGCAGGGTGTTTAATTTCAATCTGGACAGATCTGCCTGCCTGCATCAGAGCTGGGATGACTCACAATGTGTGCCACACTGTTTGTGCCTCATAGAATAAGGAGCAGTGCAGTGTAGGAACAGGCCCTTCGGCCCACAATGTCTGTGCCAAACATGATGCCAAGATAAACGGATCTCCTCTGCCTGCACGTGATCCATATCCCTCCAATCCCTCCATATCCAAAAACCTCTTGAACACCACTCTCGTGTCCCTGAAGAACCGGGAACTCACCTGAAGGACCTGAAGATTTGTCGGGCCGCTGGTGGGGGAGGGAGCCGCTGGAGACATCAAATGCAAGGAGTGGGTCAGTAGGAGTGTGAACTGGGCTAATATCTCCAGCGCCCTCAAGGTCAGGAGGCGCCCCCGGGACACTAGGATGGCCGGGTGAGGAGAGGAGAGGGCCAATCTGACCTGCGCTGCAGGAGCCTGGGGCTCACCTGGATCGCTCCAGTAGACTGAGCGTGTGGGCGGACCGGACTTTAGACTTTGGGAAATGGCGCCAAAACATGGCGGTGCCTGCATGTGTAAATATGCAAAAAGAATTTCATTCTGCAGTTGCAGATGTAACAAATAAAGCACCATTGAGCCATTGAGGATCTGCCTCCATCACTTCTCTTGGCATCCTGTTCCAGCCACCCACCACACTCTGAATAACTTGCCCCGCACATCTATATACCAAAACTCTCGTTTGTTTGTTTGTTTGTTCCAGAACTACAGCCAAAACGGTACACGATAGCTTGACAATTTTAGGCCCACCTTACTCACCGCCGTCCCTTTGGTGCTAATGGAAGAGGTTTCATTGAAATCGGTGTTATAATTCTATAGTCATTTACATTTTAAAGTTTAAATCCATCTCCTAGGGAGGGAGGGTGATGGAGGGAGAGGCAGGGCGGGAGGAGGGGAGGATAAGGGGGGGTGAGGGGGATAGAGTGGGGGGGAGGGGAAGAGGGGGAGGGGGGTTGCGGGAAGGGGGTAGAAGGAGAGGGGGTGGGGGGAGCAGGGAGGGTGGAGAGGGGAGGGGGGGAGTGGGGAGGGGGAAAGGGAGGGAGGGGGAGGAGGGGAGGGAGGGGGGAGGGGGTAGAGGAGGGGGAGAGGGTGGAGAGGGGAGTGGGGAGGGAGAAGGGAGGGGGGAAGAGGGGAGGGGGAGTGAGGGGGAGGAGAGGCTGCTGCACCAATGCAGGAGAGGTTTGGTCTAGTCTACTTTAAACTTTGCCCCTCTCACCTTAAAGCTATGCCCTCTATGATTTGACAAATCAGCCCTGGAAGAAAATAGTTCAGATTGTCTACCCTTGCTAGGCCCCTCATAATTTTATACACCTCTGTTAGAAGTTTCCCCTCAACCTCCAATACTCCAGAGAAAACAATCCCAGGTCTGTCCAACCACTCCTTATAGGTAATTCCCTCTAATCCAGGCAACTTTCTAATAAATCTCTTTTGCACTTTCCAAACCTTCCACGTCTTTCCTATAATGAGGTGATCAGAACTACACATAATACTCCAAATGCGGCCTGACCAAAGTCTGATAGAGCTGCATCATGACTTCCTGATTCTTATATTCAATGCCCTAGCAATGAAGGCAAGCATATCAAACACCTTTTTTTTACCACCCTAACTACCTGTGCTGCCACCTCCAGTGAGCTATGAACTTGGACTTCAAGAACCCTCTGCACATCAATGCTGCTAAGGGTCTTGCCATTAGCTGTATATTCTCCACTGTCGTTCAACAGTGCAGTGATTTCTCCCACGTCACAGTGGCGCAGCGATATAGCTGCTGCTTCACCGTGCCAGAGACCCATGTTCGATACCGACCTCAGGTGCTGTCTGTGCAGAGTTTGTTTGTTCTCCCTGTGACCACGCGGGTTTTCTCTGGGTGCTCCAGTATCCTACCCCATTCAAAAGATGTGCGGGTTTGTAGGTTAATTAGCTTTAGTAAATTGCCCCTAGTGTGTAGGATGCGAAAATGGCATAGCATAGAACTAGTGTACGGATGACCTATAGTCAGCACGGACCCAGTGGGCCACTGTTTCCATGCTGTAGCTCTAGCTTGACTACATATCCCACTTCATTGTCAGCTGTTAAGAGTCAACTAGACCAATTTGGGCCCAAACCTCTCCTGCATTGGTGCACTACCCTCTCCTCCCCCTCCCCCCCTCCCCCCCCCCCGCCCCCCACTCCACCCTCCCCCCACTCCACCCTCCCCCCTCCTCCCTCTCTCCCCTCACTCCCCCTCCCCCCCCTCTCCCCTTCCCCCCTCTCCCCTCTCCTCCCCCTCCTTCCCTCCCCCCACCTCCCCTCCGCCCCCAGAGACCCAATCTTGACTACGGGTTCTGTCTGTACAGAGTTTGTGTGTTCTCCCTGTGACTGCGTGGGTTTTCGCCAGGTGCTCCGGTTTCCTCCCACGCTACAGATGCATCTGGGCCTGTACATTAATTGACTTCTGGTAAATTGCCCCATGCGCGTAGGATGCAAAAGTGAGATAACATAGAACTAGCATATGGTTGGTCAATGGTCGGTGTGGACTCGGTGGGCCGAAGGGCCAGTTTCCACGCTGTATCTTTAAAATAAACTAAAACACTCCATATCCCTCCTCACTGTCAGCTGTGAAGAGTCAATGGTATTTAATTGCTGTATGTACCGACGATAGACCAATGAAGCTCTTACTTGCAGCAGCATAACAGGCCTGTATGGCGAGTCCGAGACTTGTAGTTGTAGATGAAGTTTATTGCAACCGCAATACACGAATACAGAATCAAAACAACAAGTCGCAGGACAACCAATATAAACTTACTGTCTTCCTTGAAGACTCAAACGAACTAACTCAATCGGGCGCCAAACGCACCCATGACATCGCTGACCAATCAGCGATGTCCTTCCCTGGACCAATCCCCATGGTCGCGTTCCCACGTGACCTCGCTGGCCAATCCGAGGGTTCGACGACCTAGACCATTCTCCATGGTCGCTACATGACCCCCCCCAGAACCCTAGGTGCGGAACCTAGCTGGGAGCCTGATTTCGCGACCACAACGAGTACGGAGAGGGACAGCCTGAACCACAGGAGCCGGAGGTTCCGGACTTGGTGGAACAGCCGGAACGAGAGGTTCTGGAGGAACTACCGGCACGGGGGGCTCTGGAGGAACTGCCGAAACGGGAGGTCCTGCAGGAACTGTCAGAACGGGGGTTGCTGGACTGGGCGGAACTAACGGAGGTCGGCCTCTCCGAGGGGTTTGACCGACCAAAACTGGTTGATCCGGGTCCAAATGGGCAGGTTTGAGCCGGGCCACCGAGACGAGTTCGCTCTTGCCGCCCATGTCTAAGGTGAAAGTAGCCGTTCCCTTACGTAACACCCGGAACGGCCCTTGATAGACCCTCTGCAACGGGGCGCGATGGGCATCCTTTCGCAGAAAAACAAACTCACAGTCTTTCAGGGCAGCCGGTTCATGCACCATGGAACACCCATGGCGTGAAGTCGGCACTGGAGCCAGGGAGCCCACCCGTTCCCGGAGAGATGCTAACGCTGATGGGACCGAAGGGAGCAGGGCTGAAGGGTCCGAAAAAAGGTCTCCGGGTACTCGAAGTGTCGAGCCATATACTAGCTCTGCAGACGACGCACCGAGATCTGGCTTAGGAGCAGTCCGGATGCCCAAAAGAACCCAAGGGAGTTGGTCCACCCAGTCCGGGCCTTCAAGCCTTGCACTGAGGGACGCCTTAAGTTGGCGGTGGAACCTTTCTACGAGTCCATTTGCCTGGGGGTGATATGCAGTTGTGGGTTGTAACTTGGACCCGTACAGTTCCGCCAGCGCGGCCCAGAGGGACGAAGTGAACTGTGGCCCTCTGTCAGTGGTAATGACTGCCGGGACCCCAAAACGAGCTACCCAATGGAGGGCCAAAGTCCTAGCACAAGACGCTGACGAGATATCAAACAACGGGAAAGCCTCTGGCCACCGGGTGAACCGATCCACCACCGTGAGGAGGTGGGTGTAGCCCCGGGAGGAAGGCAAAGGTCCGACCAAATCCACGTGGATGTGAAAAAAACGAAAGGGCGGGACCTCGAAATCCTGTACGGGGGGCTGGACGTGGCGCTGGACTTTAGCGGTCTGACAGGGCACGCAGGAACGTGCCCACCCCGCTACCTGTTTTCTCAGGCCATGCCAGACAAACCTCGCTGCTACCAAGGCAGAGGTGGAGCGGATGGACGGGTGCGCCAGCCCGTGAATGGCATCGAAAACCCGGCGCTGAAGGGAGGGCGGTACTACCGGCCTGGGGCGAGGAAGAGAAACATCGCACCAGACTTTCGTGCCCTCCGAACCACAAGCTACCTGGGCCAACTTCAATCCCGAAGTGGTGGACTGGTACGTCGAAACGGTATCCGCCAGGAGCTGTGCCTCCGCAAGCTCCTGGGGATCCACTTCGCAGTCCACCGCCGAAATAGGGGGAAAAGCAGGTCTAGACAGGGCGTCAGCAACGGCATTCAGCTTACCCGCGATATGACGGACATCTGTGGTAAATTCTGAGATAGCCGTGAGGTGCCGCTGCTGGCGGGCCGACCATGGGTCAGACAATTTCAAAAAAGCGAATGTTAATGGCTTGTGGTCCGTAAATGCCACAAATGGGCGGCCCTCGAGGAAATACCTGAAATGACGGACGGCTAAATGGAGAGCTAGAAGCTCTCGGTCAAATGCGCTATATTTCAGCTCGGCCGAATTTAGTTGCCGGCTGAAAAACGCTAAAGGCTGCCAACGGCCACCAACCTGCTGCTCCAGAACTCCACCCACCGCCACGTCCGAGGCGTCGACCGTCAGGGCCGTGGGGGCTGAGGGGCTCGGATGGACCAACATGGTGGCGTCTGCCAAGGCTGCCTTAGCTGCCGTAAAAGCCGACTCTGCGGCCGGGGACCACAACAATTCTACTGGATTACCTGCAAGGCATTGGAAAAGCGGGCGCAGGACTCGCGCCGCTGCCGGAACGAATCTATGGTAGAAATTAACCATGCCAACGAACTCCTGCAGCCCTTTTACTGTGGTGGGCCTGGGGAAAGCCCGAATAGCCTCCACCTTCTCTGGCAAAGGGGCAGCGCCGGCAGGGGTAATTCTATGCCCTAGAAAATCGAGAGCAGGGAGGCCGAATTGACATTTGGAGGGTTGAATAATGAGCCCGTGGTCTTGGAGCCGCTGGAACACGGTCCGCAAATGGGCCTGGTGTTCCTGCACTGAGGGGCTAGCTACCAGGATGTCGTCTAGATAGATAAACAAAAAGGGTAAACCCCGGCCCACGCGGTCCATCAGTCGCTGGAAAGCCTGTGCCGCGTTCTTTAAACCGAAAGGCATACGCAACCATTCAAACAACCCGAACGGAGTTATAGTTGCAGTTTTTTGTATGTCCTCCGGTCGCACCGGAATCTGATGATATCCTCGCACCAAATCGATTTTGGAAAACACTACCGCACCTTCCAGCCCAGATGAAAAGTCCTGTAGGTGCGGTATGGGGTAGCGATCAGCCGTGGTGACAGCATTGAGACGCCGATAATCGCCACATGGCCTCCACCCCCCAGATGCCTTGGAGACCATGTGTAACGGCGAGGCCCACGGGCTGTCAGACTGACGGACAATGCCCATTTCCTCCATCTTCCTGAACTCCTCCTTTGCCACCACCAGTTTTCTGGCGGCAGTCTCCTGGCCCGAGCGAAAACGGGAGGGCCTTCGGTGTGGATGTGATGGACCACACCGTGTTTAGCCGAAGGTGCGTCGAAACGTTGAACGAGCAGCTCTGGGAACTCGGCCAGAATCGCAGCATATGAGTCGGGGGCCGCGACGACGGCCTGGACAGTAGGGCTGAGCGAGGAGGCGATTGTCGGAGCGACGTGCTCGTCTTCGGCGGAAGGTCGGAGGTCGTTACCGCGGACATCAGGAACCAGTGAAAAAGCCCAGAGAAAATCTGCGCCCAGGATCGCTTGTTTGACGTCGGCTATGATGAATGGCCATTCGTACGTGCGGAGGCCTAAACCCAGGGACATTTTCCGTGTACCGAACGTGCGAATTGGGCTGCCGTTCACCGCGATGAGGGTGGGACCTGTCTTACCCGATCTGGTTTCGAGGTCGGTCGGCGGCACTATGCTGACGATGGCTCCCGTGTCTACCAAAAATTCTGTGTCCGTGAATCGATCATGGACATAGAGGCGCCGGTTCTGGCCAATCGTAACTGCCCCTATGTACGATCGGCCGAGGCATTTCCCGCGAAGGTACAAGGCAAGCGGCAGTTGCGGGATTCGTTACCCCATCGTAGGTGATAATAGCACCAGCCGCGCTTGTGCGGATCTTTTTGGCGGGCTTTCGGAGAATTGGCGGGAGACGTGGCGCCATCTTGCCGTCGCTGTGGCGTGGTCACCGAGGTCGAGACTTTGTTGATGGAATCCCCTGCCTTGTTTTTTCCCGCTATGAGCGCGTCCGCTTTCGCTGCATATGCTTCGGGGTCCTTAAAAGAACAATCCGTAAGCAGCAATCGGACATCCTCGGGGAGTTTTTCGCGGAATGCCTGCTCAAACATCGGGCAATCCGTATGCTCACCGGCTAGCACCATCATTTCGGCCATGAGGACGGAAGGCAGTTTGTCTCCAAGCTCCGGTAGGTGCAGAAGTTTTGCCGCACCACCATGCTTTTTTAACCCGAAGGTCCGCAGTAATACCTTCTTCATGGTTTCATACTTGTCTTCCGCAGGTGAATTTATTATGAACCGCATCACGCGCTTGGTTGTGTCCGGCGATAGCGCGCTGACGAGGTAGAAGTACTTCGTGGAATCATCCGACACCTTCTTTATATGGAATTGGGCCTCGGCGTGGATAAACCAAGCTTGCGGTGCGTACGTCCAAAATAACGGAAGATGAACGTCCGCCGCGCTTGACTCCGGTGTGCCCTGCTCAGTCATCGTCAACGAGGCGTCGGGTTTTTCTCAGTCGGTGATCGTCCAGATCACGTTCGGGGTCACCAATATGGCGAGTCCGAGACTTGTAGTTGTAGATGAAGTTTATTGCAACCGCAATACACGAATACAGAATCAAAACAACAAGTCGCAGGACAACCAATATAAACTTACTGTCTTCCTTGAAGACTCAAACGAACTAACTCAATCGGGCGCCAAACGCACCCATGACATCGCTGACCAATCAGCGATGTCCTTCCCTGGACCAATCCCCATGGTCGCGTTCCCACGTGACCTCGCTGGCCAATCCAAGGGTTCGACGACCTAGACCATTCTCCATGGTCGCTACACCTGAATGGATACAAGTTTTGATTCAAACTTTCATTCGTGTCATCCCCTCGACCTTCTCGATCCCAGGAGTCACAAACCTGCAGATGAAGCATCTGCTACAGTGTGGACATGCACAGCAGCAAATACATCACAGCAGTGCGTAAACTTGGCGTGTTGGATTCATGAGGCAGACCTTATGGAGCATGAGTTTTATTTTAAATTTGTTGTGGGCTGGTATGAAGGGCACTCTGCCGTGTGACTGACACACATCCAGGCATCCGGCTTCCAGGGGAGACGATGGAAGCAGATACGATCGCAATGTTTATGAGGCATTTAGACAGGCACATAAGCAAGGGCACTGTCCGATTCACCTCTACCACATTGCAGGCATTGGACTTTGTCTCTGGAACTAGTGCACTACGATGCTGAGAACTATATTCTGTACTCTGTATCTTCCCCTTTGCTCCAACTATTGTACTTGAGTTTGCCTTGATTGTATTTATGTATGGTATATTTGACTTGTTTGGATAGCACGCAAAGCAAAGCAGTTCACTGTATCTCAGTATACCTGACAATAATGCACCAAAACCTAAACATGAACAGGGATATAGTCCATGTGTAGTCAGATGGGAACAGTTTGATTGAGCATCATGGTCAGCATAGACAAGTGGGCTGTAGGCCTGGTGCTGCGATGTTCTCCCGTGTGCTATAACATCATAGTGTGGAGTCTTCAGAGTGTGGAGTCTGCATATTCTCCCTACAATTACACGGTTCCCTCCCAATGCTCCAGAGAAAAACTTGCAGGTTGGAAAGTTTATTGGCCACTGTAAATTGCCCAGAGGATGAAGATGGGTGGTGGAATCCGGCAGTGGTTTAATGGGAATGTGGAGAGATTCCTTAGAAGATTGAGTAGGTTTGGTATTTATTCACAAAATGCTGGAGTAACTCAGCAGGTCAGGCAGCATCTCAGGAGAGAAGGAATGGGTGACGTTTCGGGTCGAGACCCTTGTTCAGAAGAAGGGTCTCGAACCGAAACGTCACCCATTCCTTCTCTCCTGAGATGCTGCCTGACCTGCTGAGTTATTCCAGCATTTTGTGAATAAATACCTTCGATTTGTACCAGTATCTGCAGTTATTTTCTTACACGAGTAGGATTGGTATATCAACGAATACTTTCTTGAACTTCTGCAGGTGTACAGTAAAGAGCATATTGACTGGTTGCATCAAGGCCTGGTTTGACAACTCAAACGCCCAGGAAAAAAGATTACAAAAAGTGGTGGAGTCCATCACGGGTACCGACCTCCCCACCACCGAAGAGATCTATAGGAGACGCTGCCTCAGAAAAGGTGGCCAATATCATCAAAGAACCACACCACCCTGGCCACGTTCTCATTTGCAAATAGGTACAGGAGTCTGAAAAACATGAGCATCAGTTTCAAGACTAGTTTCGGCCCAACAACCATCAGATTCTTGAACACTACACAACATTAATCTCAACTATGAACTATGGACTTACTTTGGTTGCACTAAAGACTTTGGGCTTTTTTGTGCTGGTATTGTGGTTATTAAATTGTTGAAATGTTTGTTTATTGTACAGTATTAGAGTCATAAAGTCAAGGAGCGATGCAGCATGGAATCGGGCTCTTCAGCCCTACTTGCCTACACCGGCCAACATGTCCCAGCTACACTAGTCCCACGTGCCCGCATTTGGTCCATATCCCTCTATGTGTGTACTGTGTTTACAGGCCTGTTATGCTTTTACGTAAGAATTGCATTGTTCCATTGATGGTACATATGATAATTAAACACTTGACTCTCTTTACTTTTGAAACGAGAGACTTGGATTTAGCTCAGAAGGGACTGAACTCTTGTGAATAAAAATAATTTTTAGCGTAAATGGGTGCACAATGGTCAGCACGGACTTGATAAGTGGAAGAACGACACAAAGTGCTGGCGTACCTCAGCAGGGGTTATGGGGAGAAGGTAGAAGAATGGGGTTAAGAGGGGTTAAGAGGGAAAGATAGATCAGCCATGATTGAATGGCAGAGTAGACTTGATGGGCTGATGGTCCAAATCTGTTGCTATAACTTAAGAACATGAGTAGATCAAGCACCGTCTCTGGAGGAGATGGACAGGCGGCGTTTCGGATCGGGACCCATCTCAGACTGAAGAAGGGACTCGGCCTGGAACATCACCTACTCATTTTCTCCAGATGCTGCCTGACCTACTGAGTTACTGCAGCACTTTGTTCCTTTTGTCTGTTAACCAACATCTGCAGTTCTTTGTTGCTACTATTTGATGGGTCGAAGGGTTGTTTCTGTGCTCTATGACACTAATACTGCAACAGTAAGACCTGCCCTCAGCACGCCAATTCTCAGAGATGGGCATTGGGCCAATATCCTTCTGGCACGGAGATAGTTATTGTGCCCCAGGGAAATAAACGGTAAGCGTTTCTTTAAGGGAGAGCGGCCAGCAGACTTTGAACACTTGTGCCTGCATTTGTGCTATTGATTGAAACCCAAAGAAGGTTTTCCAGCGAGTTTTGTCGAGATGGTAGGCGATCGTAACATAGTGTCATAGAGTCATATTGCACAGAAAGGCCTTCCTGCCCAATGTTCATGCCAACATGCCCCTTCTACACTAGTCCCACCTGCCAGCATTTGGCCCATATCCCTCTAAACCTGTTCTGTCCATGAACACCTAAATGTTTCTTAAATGTTATCATAGTACCTGCCTCAACTACTGTACCTCCGCAGTCAGCTTGTTTCATTTACCTGCTACTCTCTGTGAAAACGTTGCCCCTCAGTTTCCAATTAAACCGTTGCCCTATCACCTTAACCCTATGTCCTCTGGTTCCTGATTCCCTGACTCTGGGTATGACTCTGTACATTCACCCTATCTATTCCCGTAATGGCATACACCTCTATAAGATCACCCCTCAATCTCCTGCGCTCCAAGGATTTCAGTCCTAGCCTGCGCAACCTCTCCCTATAGCTCAGGCCTCGAGTTCTGGGAACCTCCTTGCAAAACCTCTCTGCACTCTTTCCAGCTAAACAACATCCCTCCTATGGCAGGGTGACCAAAACTGAAGGGAAGACTCCAAATGCGGCCCCACCGTCATCTTGTACAACTATAACATAACATCTTAGCATGGTGGAGCTTCAAGCTGAACAACTATGAAGTTTGTGAGTCTCGTCAACGACGGTGTAAGTCCTACCAGCAGGTGTTATGGTACTTCCTGCGTATCCGCTCCCTAAGCCAGACCGCCCATTAAAAGGGAATTTGATTTGATAGCTTCCCCATTCATTCAATTCAATTAAACCTTAAAATTACCTAACATGGTCCAATAACACTGCTGCGCTGGTCAAGAAGGCACAACAAAGACTGTTCTACCTAAGAACACTGAAAAAGTCTGGTCTACCCCAACAGCTGCTAACGACCTTCTACCGCTGCACCATAGAGAGCATCCTAACGCATGGCATCCCTGTGTGGTACCTCAGCTGCACGGAGGCAGAAAGGAAAGCTCTACAGCGGGTAGTCCATAGAGCTCAGAGGACCATCGGAACACAGCTACCAGACTTGGAGGGCATCTACAACACATGATGCCTCAGAAAAGCCACCAGCATCCACAAAGACTCTTCACACCCCTGCAACAGTCTGTTCGAACTCCTTCCATCGGACTGACGATACAAGGCCTTCTACGCCCGCACCTCCAGACTCAGGAACAGCTTCATCCCCAGGGCCATAGCTGCTATGAACCGGTCCTGCTAAGCCGGATGGTCACAACGCATAGATCAACTTGCACTTTACCCTGTCTAAAACTATCACAATTGTTTCGTTGGGTTGCTGTTGTCTAAATTACTTAAATTATTGCATCGTATGGGAGGCGCATTCCCAATCTCGTTGTACCCCTGGGTACAATGACAATAAAGATATATTGTATTGTATTGTATTAACAACAGGGGGAATCCCAGCTAAAACAAACAGTAATGGATGAGCTACACTGGGCAATGAGAAAGCCTCTGAACAGCCTCTGTAAATGCCTCAAAAACGTCACAAGACTTCACCTTGTAGATTGTACAGTTTCAGTGTCGGTCTATCTTCTGTTTCTTGTCTTCTGTCTTTAGTTCAGTTTGTTATTGTCTCGTGTACCCCGGTGTAAAGCATTTTGTTGCGTGCTATCCAGTCAGCGGAAAGACGATACATAATTACAATCAAGCTGTCCAAGGTGTATAGATACACGATGAAGGGAATAACGTTTAGTGCAAGATAATGTCCAGTAAAGTCCGATTAATGATAGTCCTTGGGAACATCATGGGCGTCTGTGACCACCCTATCCACCTGCAACGACCCTTTCAGGGAATTATGTACCTGCAGAATGGCGCAGCGGTAGAACTGCTGCTGCTGTATATATTTCCTCTGGGTGCTCTGGTTCCTCCCATACTTCAAAGACGTGCAGGTTTGTAGGTTAATTGGCTTCTGTAAAATGACCCTAGTGTGTAGGATAGAACTAGTGTACGGGTGATCGATGGTCAGCATGGACTTGGTGGCCCAAAGGGCCTGTTTCTGCGCTGGTCTCCACTCAACTGCCAATTAAAGCCGCCTCAATACTTTTTGTTTCCTTTTCGTCTCTGGCCTTTGTCAAGTCAAGTCAATTTTATTTGTATAGCACATTTAAAAACAACCCACGTTGACCAAAGTGCTGTACATCAGTTCAGGTAGTAAGAACAAACATACAATGGCACACAAACATAACAGCACATACATAAACAGTTCACAGCGCCCCCTCAGTGGGCCTCAAACGCTAGGGAGTAGAAATAGGTTTTGAGCCTGGACTTAAAGGAGTCGATGGAGGGGACAGTTCTGATGGGGAGAGGGATGCTGTTCCACAGTCTAGGAGCTGCAACCGCAAAAGCGCGGTCACCCCTGAGCTTAAGCCTAGACCGCGGGATAGTCAGTAGCCCCAAGTCGGCCGACCTGAGGGACCTGGAGATAGAGTGGGGGGGTTAGAAGATTTTTGATATGGGGGGAGGGGCAAGCCTGTTTAGAGCGTTGTAAAAGAATAGGAGGAGCTTGAAGTTGATTCTGTACCGTACTGGGAGCCAGTGGAGAGAGGCCAGAATCGGGGTGATGTGGTCCCTTTTACGGGTACCCGTCAGGAGTCTCGCTGCGGCGTTTTGGACCAATTGCAGGCGGGACAGAGATGATTGGCTGATCCCAGTGTATAGGGAGTTGCAGTAGTCTAGGCGGGAGGAAATGAATGCGTGGATGATGTTTTCAATGTCGTCAAATTGGAGGAATGGTTTGATTTTAGCTATGGTACGAAGCTGGAAGAAGCTGGCTTTTACCACAGCGTTGGCTTGCTTGACAAACATTATTGCAGAGTCAAATATCACGCCAAGGTTTTTGACATGCGGTTTGACTAGGGAGGATAGGCTTCCAAGGCTGCCTGTTATCGTTTTGATGGAGTCGGGGGGGGGGGGGGGCGAATAGGATGACCTCAGACTTGCTCTCGTTTAGTTGAAGGACGTTCTGTGCCATCCAACATTTTATGTCCACCCATCTGCCAAACAGCCCCCCTCACCTATATCCACCTATCACTTGCCTGGGTTTGCCCCACACCCACCTCTCTTTTCCAGCTTTCTCCCCACTACAATCAGTCGTGGTTTAGTTTAGTTTCGAGATACATAATGGAAACAGGCCCTTTGACCCACCGAGTCCACGCCAACCAGCAATCACCCCATATACTAGTTGTATCCTCCACTCTAGGGACAATTCACAGAAGCCAATTACCCTGCAATTCCACGTGTCTTTGGAATGTGGGAGGAAACCGGAGCACCCCGAGAAAACCCAGGGGGTCACAGGGAGAACGTGCAAACCCCACACAGGCAGCACCCATGGCCAGGATCAAACCCAGGTCTCTGGTGCTGTGAGGCAGCAACTCTACCATTGTGCCACCTTGCAGCCCTGGAATGTGAAGAAGGGTCCCAATTCGAAATGTCGTCTGCCCATTTCGCCCAACAGATGCTGGCTGACCCGCTGAGTTGCTCCAGCACTTTGTGCCTTGATCAAGATTCCAGCATCTGCAGTTCCTTGTGTCTGCAATCATCTCCATTTGGGCTGGGGTTTTGAGGTTACAGCCCAACACACTAAAGTGTTTCCTGATCGAGTTTCACAGGTTGTTGGTATTTTATAGATTAGCATTAGCGGAGAACAGTGTTACAGAAACCAGCCAGGGTTCATTCCACAGAGCGTGCTGCTGTAATGCAGATGCGTGCTTGTTTGCGGGAGAGTAATTATGGAATCCCAGTAAGTGCATGTATTATAAATAAATATAGATTATTTTAAAATTAAATTTTACCCTTGGGTTTGACGAAGAAGTTTTGCATTTAAAATATATACTTTGAATTAGTAAAGAGAGGCTTTTGAAAGGGTTGACAGAAGCTCAATGACTCTCTGAATATTTAATGGTCTGTTAAGTCTTCTAAATCTTTCAGATATGAGACTACATGGGTAGGGATTAGATAAGTTTAATTTTAAGGTCCAACCTAATTAATAACTATCCGCAGAAAAATGAATTTCAGCATCTAGTGTTGATTGCCTCAGGCTGGTTGTCATTTTTCTTATAGTGGGGAATAATTTGTCCGGACTCCTGTTCTACCGGTAGGGAATATATTATTCCATGTCTGAACCAGAGGGCAGTATTGACTGGGCAACACCAATACTTCTTTGCAAAGCATACAGATGGACTACTGTGGGCCATCGAAGAGGGGAAGAGAACAACGAGGCTGAGATTAATGATAGCAGGCAACACAGTGGTGCAGCGGTAGAGTTGCTGCCTTACAGCGCCAGAGACACAAGTTCGATCCCGACTACAGGTGCTGTCTGCGCGGAGTTTGCACGTTTTTCATGTGACCACATGGGTTTCCTCTGGATGCTCCGGTTTCCTCCCACATTCCAAAAACATGCAGGTTTGTAGGTTAAATTGGCCTCTGTAAAGTGTGTAAGCAGGTCTCTAATGCAAGTAGAGCTGCTGGCTTACAGCTAGGGGTGCCAACTATCTCACTCGCAAATACGGGACAAGGTGATGTCACCACGCCGCGCCCCACGTGACCTCACCTAGCCAGCGGCCACGTGCTCCCGCTCCACCAATGGCGGCCGTCCGGGCCAGGAGGCGGGTTGCTATGCAACCTCCGTTAGGCGGCACCCGGGCCTCCGGACCTACACTGTCCAGAGTTAAAATTTCAGAAACCTAGAGTGTCGGGACCTAAACTGCCGGGACTTACAGCGTTGGGGCCTGCAGCGTCCGGTGCTACAGTGTCGGGTGCTACAGTGTTGGGGCCTACAGTGTCGGGACCTACAGCGTCGGGGCCTACAGCGTCGGGCCTACAGCGTCGGGGCCTACAGCGTCGGGGCTTACAGCGTCGGGGCCCACAGCGTCCGGTGCTACAGTGTCGGGTGCTACAGTGTTGGGGCCTACAGTGTCGGGACCTACAGCGTTGGGGCCTACAGCGTCGGGGCCTACAGCGTCCGGTGCTACAGCGTCGGGGCCTACAGCGTCTGGTGCTACAGTGTCGGGTGCTACAGTGTTGGGGCCTACAGTGTCGGAGCGTACAGCGTCGGGGCCTACAGCGTCCGGTGTTACAGCGTCGGGGACTACAGCGTCCAGTGCTACAGCACCCGCTGGGCCTAATACGGGACAGGGGCGGTCCTGTACGGGACAAAACCAATTAGCCCAAAATACGGGATGTCCCGGCTAATACGGGACAGTTGGCAACCCTACTTACAGCACCAGAGACCTGGACTCGAGCCTGACCCCAAGTGCTGTCTGTGTGGAGTTTGCACATTCTCCCTGAGGCTCTGTAGAATTCCTCTGGGTGCTCCGGTTTCTTCCCACATCCCAAAAGACGTACAGGTTTGCATCTTATATATATATATGAAGGCAGATTCAACTTGGAGACAAAAAGTCTAGACTCACCCATGCTGTGCAGTGCTGAGGGCCCACTTAAATGTCAATTGTACTGTCTTCCACACAAGACATTATACAGTCTGACCATCTACCCTCATAGGTGGAATGGGTCCCATGACAGTCTTTCAATAAACCAATTGCTTCCTAGCACAAGGGAGGTTGTTATGGAGGTTAGAGTTCAATCATCTCAGCCATATTCAGTTTAGTTTACTGTCAAGTATACCTGGATGATATGAAATTCTTTCTTCACATGAATGTCACAGAGTAAACTGTATACATACAGTAATGATAAACACAGCAATAAATACAATGATGAATTCAAAAAGTTCTCTGGGGCAAAAGGTTCTCAGAGGGCAGTGGAGGCCAATTCTCTGAATACATTCAAGAGAGAGCTAGATAGAGCTCTTAAGGATAGCGGAGTCAGGGGGTATGGGGAGAAAGCAGGAACGGGGTACTGATTGAGAATGATCAGCCATGATCACATTGCTGGCTCGAAGGGCCGAATGGCCTACTCCTGCACCTATTGTAAAAAAAACTCAGCAGAATGGCTTTGATTGAAAGATACAGCATGGAAACAGGCCATTCGGCCCACCGAGTCTGCGCCAACCATCGATCATCCGTTCACACTAGTTCTACGTTATCCCACTTTCTCATCCACTCCCTACACATTAGGGGTTAATGACAGCGACTGATTAACCTACAAACCAGCACGTCTTTGGGATGTGGGCGGAAACTAGAGCACCCGGAGGAAACCTAAGCAGCCGCAGGGAGAACAGTGTCAACCCCGACCCAGTGTCAACCCCGACCTCAGGTGCTGTCTGTGTGCAAATTCCACACAGACAGCACCTGAGGTCCGGGGTTGACACTGGGTCTCTGGCGCTGTAGGGCAGCGGCTCCAGCAGTATAAAGGTTGTGGTGTCGTCTAAGCTATTGTAAAACACTAATGATAACGATATAACTGAATGGAAATTAGTGGGCTGAGCCAGGACTTGAGGGGGCTGAGCAAAAGGAAGAGGTTGGGCAGGGAAATGGAGGTGTAAAAATGCTGAAACAATGATTGCCTGCCCTGATAGCTTTCCTATCTCCAGATCTTGCCCACTCCCTCTACTTTCAGTCTGAAGAAGGATCCCGACCTGAAATGTCACCCATCTTTTTTGTCCCAGAATGCTGCCTGACTCATTGAGCAACTTCAGCACATTGTCTTTCCGCTGACCGGATAGCACGCAACCAAAAAGCCTTTCGCTGTACCTCGCTCGGTACACGTGGCAATAATAAATTAAAATCAAATTGAACCTGCAGTGTAGGGTCTGAGACCACCACCACAACACCTAAATCCCACTCACATCTTCTCCATGCTCAACCCCTAGAAGTATTTTTCTGCTCTCGGGAAGTTATGAGTCAGGCTTCTAAATAGCAGCGAGACTAAATTAAAATAACCCTCTGACGTAGAAACAAGTCCCATTTCCATCCTTTTACATTTCAGCAGTCGGTACTGGTGGGCGCTTCTGACACTTAGTAAGAAGTGGAGCCAAACATTTACTCCACAGCAATGTGCCATGCTCAGCAGAGGCTAATTTAAAAGGCGTTACACAATGTTGTTTGCATATATTATCAAAGCAACAGAATGTAGATTGTGGGTTGTTCACCCACACTGTATTGCTCATCACTAACACCATCTTTCTGATCCATCACCCAACACAATCTGAAGAAGGGTCCTGACCCAAAACATCCATGTGATCCTATCCATGTGATCCCCTTTCCCCACCACTACTCCCCACCCCCTACCCCCCCCCCCCCCCCCAGTGTTCAGCCACTCCTCTCTACCTGCTTTCATAAGTTCATAAGTTATACGTGCGGAATTAGGCCATTCGGCCCATCTGGTCGACTCTGCCATTCAATCATGGCTGATCTATCTTTGCGTCTCAGCCCCATTCTCCTGCCTTCTCCCCATAACCCCTAACGCCCTTACTAATGAAGAATCTATCACTTTCAGCTTTCTCCCCCCCCCCCCACCCCCCCAATCAGCCTGAAGAAGGGTCCCGACCTGAAACGTCACCTGTCCATGTTCTCCAGAGATGCTGCCTGACCCACTGAGTCACTCCAACACGTTGTGTTCTTTCTCCAGAGAGAGATGGCGGCAGAGTTGCTGCCTTGCAGCGCCAGAGACCCGGGTTCGATTCTGACTATGGGTGCTCTCCGCACAGTTTGTACGTTCTCCCCGTGACCTGCGTTGGTTTTCTCCGGGAGCTCCGGTTTCCTCCCACACTCCAAAGACAGACAGGTGTGTAGGCTAATTGGCTTGATAAAATTGTAACTTGTCCCTAGTATGTGTAGGTTAGTGTTAGTGTGCAGGGATCGTTGGTCGGCACGGACCTGGTCGGCCGAAGGGCCTGTTTCCATGCTGCATCACTAAACTAAACTAAACTAAAAAGCTGCTGCCTGACACGTTGTCATTAAGATGGCGGCGCGTCCAGACGCAGCGGCTTTGCGCTCTCCAGACCGATGCAGCTCGGAGCAGCCCAGCACAGAACGCAGCTGCGAAAAAACCCAGGAAAGTACACCCATAAAACTTTAAAAACTCAGGCAAACACTAAAACTCACCAACAGCACGAGGAAATCCAGCACCGGCACCGAAATCCCGACAGTGCTGGCGGCAGCACGTCCGGAAACAGCGACATCGCGCTCTCCAAAGCGCTGCAGACCACGCAAGGCGGACCGCTCATTGAGCCGCACGGAGCAGCCCAGCAGTGGACACGGCGGGAAAAACAGGTCACTAAATCTTCATTTAAAATCCGCGACCCTTACCTCCACCGAAACCCAGTCAGAGCCCGTGGCGGCGAGTCCGGACACAGCGGCAGCGCGCTCCCCAAGGCACTGCAGCTCACGGAAGGCGGACCGCACATGGAGCCGCACGGAGCTGATCAACATCGGATGTGGCTGCGAGAGACTGGCTGGTGAGCACTATTAAACCCTTACCAAAATGCACGACGGAGCTAGGTAGCACAGGCCCCTGGATCACCACACCGGAGGGATGGAGACGGAGACGGAGCCAGCGCAGGGAGAGGAAGCAAAAACGTGGACGCCGAGCGGGGTGCAGGCCAGGCTACGGAGGGCTCCACAAAGACCTTCCCTACCAAGAATCTTTCTCACTACGCAGGGGTTCTGCCCCTCTCCATCGGGGACCTGGGGTGGAAGGTATTGCACCGAGGAGTCCCCTGCAACCTGTTGCTCGCACGGTTCACAGACTCGCCAGTCGCCAGCCGCCTGCCACTGTTGCGGGCTGGAAGAGTCTGTGTTCCACGTGTACATGGAGTGTGTGAGGTTGCAGCCCCTGATCCAATATCTAAAGGGGCAGCTCCTTGCTTTTTGGCTGCACTTTTCACCCACCACCCTCATCTTTGGACACCCTGTGCGTAGGGGAGAGGGTAGGGCCGAAGATGTCCTTGTTCGGTTGCTCTTGGGCCTGGCCAAGCTGGCCATCTGCGACTCACGGCGCCAGGCGGAAGAGGGCTCTGCCCGAGCCGGCTGCCTACCCCTTTTCTGGGGTTACATCCGCACCCGGGTGGTGTTGGAGAGGGACTATGCGCTGTCCACTGCACCCTGGAGGATTTCCGGGACCGCTGGGCACCGCGGGGGATTGGATGTATCCTGGATGGGGATTGTAATATAATTGTATAATAGTTTCAATCGGTATATTTGTTTGTATAGTATTCTGGTGGTGAGTTCTGTTTTGGTTTTATTGTATTGTATATATTATTTTAATATTTGAATAAATATTTTTGATTTAAAAAAAAAAAAAAAAAGCTCATCACCAAACTCCACCAGCTAGGCCTCAGCTCGTCGTTATGCGACTGGATCCTGGACTTCCTGCTGGAGTGACCGCAGGCAGTGAGAATGGGCCCGCACCTGTCCTCCACTATCACCCTGAGTACCGGCACACCACAGGGCTGTGTTCTGAGCCCCATGCTCTACTTCCTCTTCACACACGACTGTGTTCCTGCATTCGACACCAACACCATTGTCAAGTTTGCAGACGACACAACGGTGATTGGGCTGATCACCAACGGTGATGAAACACACTACAGAGCGGAGGTGCAGAACCTGGCGGACTGGTGCTCAGATAACAACCTGTCCCTAAACACCTCCAAGACCAAGGAGCTGATCATCAACTTCTGTAGGTCACACAACGGGGAATATACCCCGATCTTTATCAACAGGGACAGTGTGTAGAGAGTGTCCAGCTTCAAGTTTCTGGGCACTCACATTTCGGAGGACCTCACATGGTCCACTAACACTGCTGCGCTGGTCAAGAAGGCACAGTAACGACTGTTCTACCTAAGAACACTGAAAAAGTCTGGTCTACCCCAACAGCTGCTGACGACCTTCTACCGCTGCACCATAGAGAGCATCCTAACACATGGCATCCCTGTGTGGTATCTCAGCTGCACGGAGGCAGAGAGGAGAGCTCTTCAGCAGGTAGTCTATAGAGCTCAGAAGATCATCGGAACACAGCTACCAGCCTTGGAGGGCATCTACAACACACGATGCCTCAGGAAAGCCACCAGCATTCACAAAGACTCCTCACAACTCTGCAATAGTCTGTTCGAACGTCTACCATCGGGCAGACGATACAAGGCCTTCTACGCCCGCACCTCCAGACTCAGGAATAGCTTCATCCCCAGGGCCATAGCTGCTGTGAACCGGTCCTGCTGAGCCGGATGGTCACATCGCACAGTGATCCGGCACAGACCTATTTGCACTTTATTCTGTTTTAAAACTGTTTCAAATTTTGTTTCACTGGGTTGTCCAAATTTATGCTGATTAGCTAATTAATTTATTGCATCGTATGGAAGTCGCATTCCCAATCTCGTTGTACCCCTGTACAATGACAATAAAGATATATTGTATTGTATTGTATTGAGTTACTCCAGCACTTTGTGTCTTTCTATTCAATTGAGCCATCAGGTTGAAAGTCAGCGGCCCTGGAATTAACTCTTGCACTGGTCAATCGGCAGCTCCAGTAGGATAGGAGGATAGGAGGGGCACTCAGTGTGTGTGGTTTTTCACCAGGGGAGCGTTGTGGAGAGAGTGAGACACAATCAGAATTTCATCAAACACTTACACTCAGCCCGTCTGGACCTAGGTGATCTCCCGGTTACCAAACACTTTAACTCCCCTTCCCATTCCCACACTGACCTTTCTGTCCTGGGCCTCCTCCACTGTTAGAGTGAGGCCAAACGCAAATTGGAGGAACAGAACCTCATATTTCGCTTGGGCAGCTTACAACCCAGCTGTGTGAACATTGATTTCTCAAATTTCAAGTAACCCTTGCATTCCCTCTCTCTCCATCCCTCCCCCACCCTAGTGGTCCTGCTAGTTTCACAGTTCATATCCCTTCGTTATCACCCCCTCCACTACCAACAATGGACCATTATGGGTTCCACCATCGGTGCCAGTTTTTTCATACTTCTAGTTTCCCTCTCCCTTGACTCTCAGTCTGAAGAAGGATCTCGACCTGAAACATTGCCTCATCCTTTTCTCCAGAGATGCTGCCTAACCCACTGAGTTACTCCAGAACTTTGTGTCTATCTTCAGTGTAAACCTGCATCAGCTGTTCCTTCCAACATATTTAGGCTGCCAATTAGAATAAAAGAATTTGTACATTCGGAAACTCATCACTGGAGTTCGGGAGAGGCATAATAATTGAGTTTCGCCTTCATATTTTGACAGTAATGGATTTCGTGATTAATGGATTAAAAAATCTTACACTAATCTGTTTGTATTATTAGCTAGCTGCATAACAGAGCCAATCAGAAACTGATTTTAACAAATAGTACTCAACAGAGGAACAGAGTGAATCATTGGCAAAGAAGTCATAAACATGAAGTGGTTTATTCTTCCATAAAACCAGATAAATGCTCACTGTACAACTTAATCTAAGCCATTGGAAGTTTGCATTGTAGAAACAAGAAATTATTGATACTGGTTAATACACAAAAGGACACAAAATCATAACATGGTTTGGGAATAGCTCCATCTAAGACCACAAGAAATTGCAGAGTTGTGGACGTAGCCCAGACCGGCACGCAAACCAACCTCCCTTCCATGGACTGAATCTACACTTCATGCTCCTCGGCAAGGCTGCCAGCATAATCAAGGACCAATCTCACCCCGGTCACTCACTCCCTCTTCCCCCCTCTCCCTTTGGGTGGCACAGTGGTAGAGTTGCAGCCTTACAGCGCCAAGACCCTGGTTCGATCCTGACTACGGGTGTTGTCTGTTTGGAGTTTATACATTCTCCCTGTGACCTGCGTGTGTTTTTTCCGAGATATTCAGTTTCTGTAAATTGACTCTAGTGTGTAGGATATAGATAGTTTATCGGGCGGCTGAAGGGTCTGTTTCCACACTGTATCTCTAAAGTCTAAAGCTGGAGGAAAAGACATTTGAAAATGCAAAACTTCAGATTCAGGAACAGTATCTTGCCAGCTGTTATCACAGAGAGAGTGGTCCTGACATCCCATCTACTAATGGGAGACTTTTAAATGATCTTTAATAGGAGTTTACCAAGCACAAAATGTTGTACCCTCTATCCTTTATCAATACATTGTGGACGGATTGATTATAATCATATATAGTCCTTTCTTTGACTGCATGGCATGCAAGATATGGGCAGTCACGGTGGTGCAGCGGTAGAGTTGCTGCCTCACAGAGACTGCAACATCGGAGACCCACGTTCGATCCTGGCTACGGGTGCTGTCTGTACGGAGTTTGTACATTCTCCCCGAGATCTGCGTGGGTTTTCTCCGAGATCTTCGGTTTCCTCCCACACTCCAAAGACGTACAGGTTTGTAGGTTAATTGGCTTGCTAAATGTAAAAATTGTCCCTAGTGGGTGTAGGATAGTGTTAATGTGTGTGGGGATCGCTGGTCGGCGCGGACCCGTTGGGCAGAAGGGCCTGTTTCCGCGCTGTATCTCTAAAC
Source organism: Rhinoraja longicauda (assembly GCF_053455715.1). Lineage (NCBI taxonomy): Eukaryota > Metazoa > Chordata > Chondrichthyes > Rajiformes > Arhynchobatidae > Rhinoraja > Rhinoraja longicauda. The sequence continues at coordinate 20,669,542 of NC_135965.1, forward strand.
TAAACTAAACTAAAACTAAACAAAAGCTTACCACTGTACCTCTGTACACATAACATAATAATAAACTAAACTAGGCTCAGCAGGTCAAACAGCATTTCTGGAGAACATGGATAGGTGACGTTTCAGGTCAAGACCTTTCTTCAGACATTTCGTATGGCTTCTTATCCAGTGTATGGAGGTATGGTGGGATATTGATTAACTGCTTTATTCCTGCAGCAATATATCTCCTTTAGTGTAGCTTCGTCTTGGTGCTGTTTGCACATAGCAGCTTCCCCAGCCCACAGATCAGCTAGTGTGTGTTACCAGTCGTGTAGAAACGTACTTCCAACATCAAATGACTCACAGATTTGACATCAGCCATCTTCAGGGATTCATTTTATCACCCACGTGGGTCCACGTGTTAAAATGCTCAACTGGGGTAAGGCCAACTTTGAGGGTATGAGAGAAGGTCTCGCTCAAGTTGACTGGAGCAGGTTATTTGAGGGGAAAGGAACATCGGCCAAGTGGGATGCTTTTAAAAGTGTACTGAAGAAAGCTCAGGATATGTACGTCCCCATTAGAGTGAAGGGCAAAGCAGGCAAACGTAAGGAAGCTTGGCTGACGAGTGAAATTGAGACATTAGTCAAAAACAAGAAGGAATCAGGGGACAGGTATAGGCAGCTGGGATCAAGTGCATCCCTGGGAACTAAGGGGTAAACTAAAAAAGGAAATCAGAAGGGCAAAAAGGGTCTGGGAGATAGCTGGCCCCAAAAGATTTTATAAAAGTAGGAAAAGGGTGACGAGAGAGAGTGGGACCTCTCAGGAATCAAAGCGGTCCCCTCTGTGTGGAGCCACAGGAGATGGGCAAGGTCCTAAATGAGTATTTCTCCTCTGTCTTTACCGAGGAGAAAGACTGTAGGACAAAGGAAATTAGAGGGGTCACTGGAAGTGTCTTGAGAGCAGTCAGGGTTACTGTCGAAGAAGTACTGAAGGTACTGTCGTGTTTGAAGGTCGACAAATCTTCAAGGCCTGATCAGATATATCCGAGGACATTGCAGGAAACTAGAGTGGAAATTGCGGGAACCCTGGTTGAAATTTACAAGTCGTCCTTAAATACAGGAGAGGTGCCGGAAGACTGGAGGGTGGTAAATGTTGTGCCTCTTTTCAAGAAGGGCTGCAGGGGAAATGTTGGGAACTATAGGCCGGTGAGCTTAAAATCTGTAGTTGGTAAGTTACTGGAGAGTATTTTGAGGGATAGGTTGTACAGGCATTTGGATGGGCAAAAGCTGATTAGTGATAGTCAGCATGGTTTTGTACGTGGGAGGTCGTGTCTCACAAACCTTATTGATTTTTTGAAGATGTGACCAAAAAGATTGATGAGGGCAGAGCTGTAGATGTTGTGCACATGGATTTCAGTAAGGCATTCAACAAGGTTCCACATGGTAGGCTGCTCTGGAAGGTTAGATTGCATGGGATCCAAGGAGAAATTGCTGAATGGATGGCAAACTGGAAGGAAGGAAGCAGAGGGTGATGGTGGAAGGTTGCTTTTCGGACTGGAGGCCTGTGACTAGTGGTGTGCCTCAGGGTTCGTTGCTGGGTCCGTTACTGTTTGTCATCTACAACAATGATTTGGATGAGAACATACAGCGCAAGATTAGCAAGTTTGCTGATGATACAAAAGTGAGTGGTTAAGCAGATAGTGAAGATGGTTGTGAAAGATTGTAGCAGGATCTGGATCGATTGGCCAGGTGGGCGGAGGAATGGCTGATGGAATTTAATACAGAAAAGTGTGAGGTGATGCATTTTGGGACATCGAACAAGGGCAGGACCTACACACTTCCATCTCCTTGCGGGGACTGTGCGGGTTGGTCGGGGACGAGCTGTCTGTCCGTGGGCGTGGGGAAGAGAGTGGAAGTTTTTTTGCCTCCATCACAGTGAGGGGGTGTTTGGAGTCACTGTGATGGACGTTTGTGTTGGGGTCATGTGTCTTGTGTTCTTTTTTGTGTGTGACTGCTATGTAGTTTCGTTCGGTACCTTGGTACCGAATGACAAATAAAGCTCTGTTGAACTGTTGAACTGTTGAACAATAAATGGTAGGCCTCTGGGTAGTGTTGTGGAGCAGAGTGATCTAGGAGTACAGGTGCATGGTTCCTTGAAGATCGAGTCACAGGGAGATAAGGTGGTCAAAAAGGCTTTTGGCACGTTGGCCTTCATCAGTCAGAGTATTGAGTATAGAAGTTGGGAGGTCATGTTGCAGTTGCATAAGACGTTGGTGAGACTGCATTTAGAATATTCTGTTCAGTCCTGGGCACCATGTCTGGAAAGATATTGTCAAGCTTGAAAGAGTTCAGAAAAGATTTACAAGGATGTTGGCAGGACTAGAGGGTGTGAGCTGTAGGGAGAGGGCTGTGTCTATATTCCATGGAGTACAGGAGGATGAGGGGAGATCTTACAGAGGTATACAAAATCATGAGCGGAATAGATCGGGTAGATGCACAGAGTCTTTTGCCCAGAGTAGGGGAATCGAGGACCAGAGGACATAGGTTCAAGGTGAAGGGGAAAAGATTTAATAGGAATCCGAGGGGTAACTTTTTCACACAAAGGGTGGTGGGTGTATGGAACAAGCTGCCAGAAGAGGTAGTTGAGGCTGGGACTATCCCATGGTTTAAGAAACAGTTCGACAGGTACATGGATAGGACAGGTTTGGATGGATATGGACCAAGCACAGGCAAGTGGGACTAGTGTAGCTTGGACATTGTTGGCGGTGTGGGCGAGTTGGGCTGAAGGGCTTGTTTCCACACAGTATCACTCTATGACTCTATGACCTGCTGTTGACAGAGTATAGTGATTCGAACATTGAAAATGGTTTTGCAAATAAAGACATGGGTGACACAGTGTCGTAGCTGTAAAGTTGCTACCTTACAGCACCAGAGCCCCGGGTTCAATCCTGACTACAGGTGCTGTACTCATACGTTCTCCCTGTGACCACATGGATTTTCGCCGCGTGCTCCAGTTTCCTCCTACATTTCAAAGACGTACAGGTTTGCTAATTAATTGGCTTTGTTAAAAATTGTAAATTGTCCCTAATGTGTAGAACAGTGCAAGTGTAGGGGGTAATCATCTTCGGCGCAGACTCCGTGGGCCCAAGGCCTTGTTACAGCGCTCTATCTCTAAGGACCTAAAGAAAACATATTTGCAAGGTGAGAGGGGGAAGGTTTGAAGGAGGTTTACGAGGCAAGTTTTGTACTCAGAGGGTGGTGGGTGCTTGGAACAGCCAGGAGAGGTGGTGGAAGCAGATACAATGGCAATGTCTTTGAGGCATTTAGATCGATACATGAACAGGCAGGGGATTCAGGGATGTAGATCACGTGCAGGCAGATCCAGGAACAGCTCCATCCAAGACCGCAAGAAATTGCAGAGAATTGTGGACGCAGCCCAAACCATCACACAAACCAACCTCCCTTCCAGTGACTCCATCTACACTTAGGGTTGCCAACTGTCCCGTATTAGCCGGGACATCCGGTATATTGGGCTAAATTGGTTTGTCCCATACGGGACTGCCCTTGTCCCGTATTTGGCCCGGGGGGGGGGGGGAGGCGCTGTAGGCCCGGACACTGTAGGCCAGGACAGTGTAGGCCTGGAGGCATGAGCGCTGCCTAATGGAGGTTGCGTAGCAACCCGCCTCCCGGCCCAGGCGGCCGCCATTGGTGGAGTGGGAGCACGTGGCCGCTGGCTGGGTGGGGTCATGTGGGGCGCAGGGTGGTGATGTCACCTTATGTCTCTTATTTGGGAGTGAGAAAGTTGGCAACCCTATCGACACTTCACGCTGCTTCGGCAAGGCCACCATCATAATCAAGGACCAATGAGTAAGCCAAGATCAGGCAAATGACAAATAATGTGAGAAAGTGTAACATTGTCACTTTTCATAGGAAAAATAGATAGGTTAGACACCATCACCACTGACAGCACAATTCAGTCCCCAGCCACCCTCTATTTAAAACACTTGCTCCAGACATTTCCTTTAAACTTTGCCCCTCTCTCCTTGAAGCCATCTTGGGAAAATTATCAACACTATCTATACCTCAGGAGAAGATTCTTTTCTCAGGATCTCGAAACTCACCGTCACTGGAACGTTTGTGGTGAATTTTATCAAATGAAAGCTGAATCACCTTGACTATATACCCTATCTATGCCTCTCAACTTCATATACTACTAACAGGACTGCCTGCAACCCCCGGCATTCCAGAGAAAACAATCCAAGTCTGTCCAAAGTCTGTGGCTGGTGCTCCATAATCCAGGCATTAAACCTCCTGTGCAACCTTTCCCATTCATGGTATATGCCCTACCCTTACTAAAACCTTCAAAATATTTCATCTCATAGTTGTGCAGAAAGGAACAGCAGAGGCTGATTTACACCGAACATGAGCACAAAATGCTGGAGTAACTCAGCGGGTCAGGCATCATCTCTGGAGAAAAAGAATAGGAGACATTTCAGGTCAGAACCCTTCTTTAGACTGAAAGACTTTAGAAGGTGATGAGCCGAAGGCCCTGATTCCATGTTGTATCTCCAAACTAGAGGTATGAAAAGGTACAGAACAAAGGTGTAGATTATTCCTGTACCTTTTCATACTTCTAGTTTCTCTCTCCCCTGACTCTCAGTGTGAAGAAAAGTCTCGACCTTAAACATAACCCATTCCTTTTCTCATCAAGATGCTGCCTGACCTTGTGTCTATCTTCATTTCATACTTATCAGGATTAAATTCCATCTGCGATGAACGCATCCAATTTACCAGTTGGCCTATATCATTCCATGGCCAAAGGCTAAGGGGCATCACAGTGGCACAGTGGTTGCCTTACAGTTCCAGAGACCCGGGTTCGATCCTGACTAAGGGTGCTTGTCTGTACTGCAATTGGGACTAATTTAGCTGGGACATCTTGGTCGGCATGGAGGGGTTGGGATCAAGGGCCTCTTTCCATGCAGTATGACTCTATAATTAATGTTCTCCTTCCATTACTCATGCTTTTAAATTGAGATTGGGAGTGCAGTGGGACAAATTAGCATTGTTGCTGTTTATTACTGGCATATTAACTCTCAAAACTCCTAAGAGACCTTAATAGGCTATAATAAGTAGTTATTACGAATGAGATTGTTTTCAGGGACAGTTGCGCATGTATCGTCTTTCATCATTCTAAAAATAGGAGAGCTAATATAAATCAATTGGTTAAAAATTAAAATTAAACAGGTTTCAAGAATTTAGACTTTCGGATATTGAGACGCATAATTATTTTAGAATATTTGCCTTGTATGTGCGGTGTATTGCAGTGGCAGAGTCGCTGTTTTACAGCTCCAGAGACACGAGTTCAATCCTGACTATGGGTGCTGTCTGTACAGAGTTTGTACGTTCTCCCGGTGACCGCTTGGGTTTCCCCATGGGTGCTCCGGTTTCCTCCCACACTCCAAAGACATATAGGTTTGTTGGCTAATCTGCTTCTGTAACAATTGTAAATTATCCCCAGTGTGTACGGACGGGGTGATTGTTGGTTGGTGCGGATTCAGTGGGCCGAAGGGCTGTATCTCTAAACTAAACCAAACCAAACTCAAATGATCCTTATTATTATTATTATTCAAAACTGTCCTTATTTGCATGGGGAATCTCCTACAAAGGATAGCATTGCAAGGCTAATGCAGTACTACCCAAGCAAATGATTTGGAAAATCATCCTTTTCAATAACAAATGCATTTCCATCCAGTCTTTTTTTAGTTTTTTAACCATATGGCGAATATATCAGTTGCCTTTGGTTTTGTCGTTGCCCCTGTTGCTTGCTCTCATTAGTGTGAACAGCAGGAAGTGAATGACACAGTCTACCAGCTGAGCACTGTACGTTAACCCTCTCACTGACTCCACCTGTAACATCCGACATTGTGGATCAAATCAGTCAGTGAACCGGGCAGACCTTGTTAACACTTGCCGCACCTTTCCCTGCTGTCTGCCTCAGACACAACGCCACCCATTTCCACCGTCACATTTTCAATTAACCCCCAGCATTCAGTCTATTAGATTCACGTGGCATGGAAACAGGCCCTTTGGCCCAACTCCTCCGTGCCCACCGAGATGCCACATCTAAGCTGGTCCCATTTAGCCCATATTGGAATCATAGAGTTTTGCAGCATGGAGGCAGGCCCTTCGGCCCAACTCGTCCATGCCCGCCAAGATGCCCCTCGAAACTAGTCCCATTTGCCCACATTAGAGTCATAGTGTCATCAGGAATAGTACTGCTGAAAGACTGCTCAGCATTTTGAAGCCGGATGTGCACTGTGAGAAAGCTGACAGTCAAATTTGCTCCTAGTTGGTGTTGAGACTGCCTGTCAAGATGGACAGTAGATTAGGTCACGCATAAGTATACGCTAGGTATATAGTCAGAAAGTCATTCAGCACGTTCAGCTCAACCCATCCATGCCAACCAAGATGCCCCATTTAAGCTAGTCCCATTTACCCACGTTAGAGTCATAGTCATGGAGTCATACAGCACAAAGCATGCCCTTCGGCCCAATATTTCCATGCCGACCAAGGTGTCCCATTTAAGGTAGTCCCATCTGCCCATATTAGAGTCATACAACACGAAACAGGCCCTTCCCCCTAAGTTTTCCATGCCGACCAAGAGGCTCGATTTAAGCTCGTCCCATTTGCCTGCATTTGGCCCATATCCCTCTAAACCTTTCTATCAATGTACCTGTCCAACTGTCCTTTAAATGTTGTCAACTACCTCCTCTGTCAGCTCATTCCACAAACCTACCACCCTCCGATTGAAAAGGATGCCGTTCGCGTTCCTTACAGAGTCGTAGAGTCGCAGAGAGATACAGCATTGAAGCAGGCCCTTCAGCCCAACTTGCCCATGCAAACCAAGATGCCCCCTCTACACTTGTCCCACGCCCCCGTTTAATCCATATCCCTCTAACCCTATCTTATCCATGTACCTGCCCAACTGTCTCTTAAATGTTGTTATTGTACCTGCCACAACTACCTCATCCAGCAGCTCGTTCCATATACTCACCATCCACATAGAACAGTAAAGCCCAGGAAAAGGCCCTTTGGCCCACAATGTTCTTGCCGAACAAGATGCCAAGTTCTACTCAATATCATTCTCAAAAGCACGCATTAAGTTGGAGACCAGAACATGACACGTCTGGACACAAGATCGCCATTTTAACTCTGTGTATTTTCACAATGTGTGGGCGCAGCTTTACCATGTCGTTGCATGTATCCATCCAATGCAATACAACACAATAAACTAATCTCATCTGGCTACCACCTAATACATATCCCTCCATGGTCACATATTTTATTCAAGATTCCAGCATCTGCAGTTTCTCGTGTCTCTATTAGAATGGCATATTGGACTTTATTTGTCACCAATTAATGGTCCGAATTGAACTGGAACTGAACCTTGAGTGACAGAGGGACTCCACACCTCCAGACGACTTAATGGCACAATGGCGCAATGGCACAATGGTAGAGTTGCTGCTTTACAGTGCCTGAGACCCGGGTTCGACCCTGACTACATGCGCTGGCTGTATGAAGTTTGTACATTCTCCCCGTGACCGCGTGGATTTTCCCCAGGTGCTCCAGTTCCCCTCCCCCCCCCCACACTCCAAAGACACACAGGTTTGTAGGTTAATTTGGCTTTGGTAATAATGGTAAATTGTCCCTAGTATGTAGGATAGTGCTAGTGTACGGGGATGACTGGTCAGCATGGACTCGCTAGGCCAAAGGCTTGTTTCCATGCTGTATCTCTAAACTACAGATATCACATCCAAGGTCCTGAACCCAGGACACATCCTTCAAGGTTTTCCAACTATTTTACGGACTCTTGTTAAACATTCTTGACTCTTGTAACTTCACTGTTCAGCAGACAGATGTTCAACTGTTCAGCAAAAGATAAAGTTCAAGTCAAACTGTTCAAGTAGATTTAAATAATTACAAATAAAAAATATTTTAAAAAATGAAATACAAATAAATGTAAACAAAACACCTTAAACTGTTAGGAAATAAGTAGAGCACAATCTGTCTCATTGCCATATTAAAGATAATTGCTCACTGTAAATTGCCGACAAGCTGGAGGTGACTGGTAGCCATTGTTGGATATGAGGTTTAGGTTTATCATTATCACATGTACTGAGGCACAGTGAAAAACTTTATTTTGCATCCAAATCGAATCATGATCATCAGTTCATAAGTCATAGGAGCAGAATTAGGCCATTTGGTCCATCAAGTCTACTCCACCATTCAATCATGGCTGATCTATCTTTTCCTCTCAACCCCATTCTCTTGTCTTCTCATAACCTTTAGCACCCTTACTAATCAAGTTAAAAATATCCATTGACTTGGCCTCCACAGCGGTCCATGGCAATGAATTCCTTAGATTCATCACCCTCCGACTAAAGAAAGTCCCCTTCATCTCTTTTCTGAGGCTTTTCCCTCTGGTCCTAGACTCTCCCACTAGTGGAAAAGTCCTCTGCACACCCACACATCAAATCAGACAATACATAAATACAATCAAGCCAAACTCAAATGCAATAGGTAAGCAAAGGGGAAGATACAGAGTGCTGAATATAGTTCTCGGCATTGTAGCACAACAGTTTAGTTTAGGGATACAGCGCGGAAACAGACCCTTCGGCCCACCGATTCCGCACCAACCAGCGACCCCCCACGTTAACACGGCCTTCCACACACTAGGGACAATTGTACATTTTAGGTTTATACCAAGCCAATTCACCTGCAAACCTGTACGTCCTTGAGGTTTGGGAGGAAACCGAAGATCCTGGAGAAAACCCATGCAGGTCACGGGTAAAATGTACAAACTCCGTACAGACGGCACCCGTAGTCAGGATCGAACCCGGGCCTCTGGCGCTATGAGACAGCAGCTCTACCGCTGCACCACTATGGTGTTTCATAGACAAAGTCAAATGTCCGTAAAGGGATAGAGGCGAGCCGGTCAGAGGTGGATCGGTGGAGTCAATGACCACGGCCCGCGGGCGGCCAGAGTGCGGGTAAGGGGCAGTGGTGGTGGTAGCTGGCGTAGGCGGGGAGGAGGCGTGGGCAGCCATTGGTGGATCAGTCCGCTATAACCAAAAGACGTTATATACACGTCTGTTAAAACGAGGGTTTACTGTAAAGACTTTATTTCAAGTGTGTCTTGACATAAACATAAACAGGGCTCATAATGCTGAAGATACATCATTATTGAGCTAATTTTAATGACTTCATTATTGGTTTAATTGGATACGTTTCACATGGGCAGTAATATTAATAGCTGCAATTAACTATGTGTGAAAATACAATTCAGCAATAATAACAGACAATTTGTGCTTCAGCAACAACAACTTGCCTCCATAAAGTCCCTTCAATGTAACAAATTGTCCCAAGGCACTTTGCAAGACTGTTATCGAACAATACTTTACACCAAACTTCATGAAGAATTGTCAGGATTAATGACCGAGTCTTTGGACGGAGGCGTAGATCTGGAAAGGAGAAGAAAAGGGAAATTTTGGGGAAAGGAAATCCTGAGCTGTGGATTTAGGCAGCTGGAGATGATGGCGGCACAGTGGCGCAAGAGACCCTAGTTCGATCCTGACTATGGGTGCTGTCTGTGTGGAGTTTGCACGTTTTCCCTGTGACTGCATGGGCTTCCTCTGGGTGCCACGGTTTCCTTCCGGATCCAAAAGAAGTGTGGATTTGTTGGTAAAAGTGTCCCTAATATGTAGGGAGTGGATGAAAAATTGGGATAGCATAGAACCAGTGTGAGCAGGTGATCAATGGTCGGCGTGAACTCGATGGGCTGAAGGATGTATCTCTAAAATAAATCAGGAAGAATGGAAGAGGCCAGGAGGAATTCTAATTTCCAGTCTAATAGCTGGAATAATTCCTGCAATGCTCGTTACTGATAGTTTGGGCTCAGTGGGTTCAGTGTGGAGCTGGGAGAGCTTCTGCCTCAGAGCGCCAGTGTCCTGGGTATAATCCTGACCTCGGGGACTGTCTCAGTGGAGTTTGCATGATCTCTCTGTGACCACGTGGGTTTCTGGCTTCCTGGCACATTCCAAAGATGCACTGGCCATTGTAAAGTGTCCTAAGTGAGTAGGTGAGGGGTAGAAGCTGGGAAGAGTTGATGGGAATGTGGAGACTATAAAATGGGATTAAAATTGGATTAGTGTGTGTAAATGCTTAATGTTCTTTTGACTTAGTAGGAAGAAGCCCACGTGACATTATAACTTAATCGTGTATAAAACTCCAGCATTTTCTTTGGTCCTATGGAACAATTTGTGTTTAGTTTAGTTTAGTTTAGAGATACAAGGGGGAAACAGGCCCTTCGGCCCACCGAGTCCACGCTGACCAGCAATCCCCGTACACTAGCACTATCCTACACTAGGGACAATTTTCAATTTTACTAAGCCAATTAACTTACGTCTTTGGAGTGTGGGAGGAAACCGGAGAACCCAGGGAAAACATCCGCAGGTCATGGGAGAACGTACAAACTCCATACATAGATTTTTTTTTAGATTTAGAGATACAGCGCGGAAACAGGCCCTTCGGCCCACCGGATCCGTGCCGCCCAGCGATCCCCGCACATTAATACTATCCTACACACACTAGGGACAATTTTTACATTTGCCCAGCCAATTAACCTACATACCGGTACGTCTTTGGAGTGTGGGAGGAAACCGAAGATCTCGGAGAAAACCCACGCAGGTCACGGGGAGAACGTACAAACTCCGTACAGACGGCGCCCAAAGTCAGGATCGAACCTGAGTCTCCGGCGCTGCATCCACTGTAAGGCAGCAACTCTACCGCCGTGCCACCGTGCTGCCCTTATCTTAATCCTAACATCCATCTCCAACATCTGCAAGGAATTAGTGCAATCCTTGTAGAACTGGAGTCTTTGGCCTTTACAAGATCACTGGAGTGATTCAAGGGTTCTGTATCAGATGTCTCATTAATGGAGATTACCTTTCATGTAATGAATTTTAAATTTGCCTCTGTCAGGATGAGCTGCCCTGATGAAAAACATTAATACATTTCATTCCTACAGTGCTTCAGTAAAATTGTAAATTGTCCCTAGTGTCGAGGGCAGTGCTACAAAGCGCCAGCTCTCAGCAAAATCTCATCAGAACGAAAGCCATGTGGGAATCCGACAGAGAAAAAAAATGAAGAGTTTACTCCATTCAATAAAGTTCAATGACGCGGGAGAAATTAATAATTTTCTCCCTGTGGATGGCACAGCGGCAAGGCAAGTAGTACAACTGCCTCAAAGCACCAGAGATCCCGGTTCAATCCTAACCTCGGATGCTGTCGTGGAACATAGAACATCAAATATAGTACAGTGCAGAGAAAACTATCCAACTCCTTGGACTTTTAGACTTTAGAGTTACAGCACAGTAACAGGCCCTTCGGCACAGAGTCCGCCCCAACTAGCGATCGCCCCGTACACTAGCACTATCCTACACACTATAACAATTTACAATTTTACTGAAGCCAATTATCCTGCAAACCTGTACGTTTATGGAGTGTGGGAGGAAACCGGAACACCCAGAGAAAACCCATTTAGTCACAGGAAGAACGAACAAACTCTGTACAGACAGCACCCGCAGACAGGATCGAACCCGGGTCTCTGGCGCTGTGAGGCAGCAACTCTGCTGCTGCACCACCGTGCTTTACCTGTGCGCCACTGTGCTTTATCTCAAAAGTCCAAAGCCTAAAGATGCTACCTGACCCGCTGAGTCACTCCAGCACTTTGTGTCTTGTTTAGTAAACCAGCGTCTGCAGTTCCTTGCAGCCTCTGTGTCACGGCAGCATTGCAGTGATGACCGGATAATCTGTTTAAGAATAACTATTAGCAAGGACATTACGCCCTGCTCTTCCTCAAAATGGCCCCACGGCCATCTGGAATTGCGGGCAAGGAGCCCAATGGGCTTCAGAGAGAGCGGCGCTCCCTCGGTAATGTACCGGACGGTCAGCCAGGGAGTCTAGGAAACGGTTTATCCTGCAGTTACTGAGAGAAAAGATGAGTGGGAGGCAGCAGGGGAGGAGGGATGACGATGGAGGACAAACAAAACAAATTGTTCTTCCATTCAGCGTGCAGGCAGTGAGGCTCTGGGGCATAGCACAACAAAACCTCAATGTAATATTAATATCAGGTCGGAGGTCCCACATGTGTTTGGGATATTTAATGGGTGTCTGGGCTGCTTAATTGATTTGACAGATTGTCAAGCCAAGCTCACGTTACACCAGGGACCATGGGGTTAGTCCAGCTCCAGCCTCTCTCTGTTAGTCCTGCACTGTGCATTGTTTGCATTGTACATTGTAAAGAATAGAATAGAGATTCAGCAATGTCAAGGATTCACTACAGTTGGAGCTCGCGCCTGATACCCATAGACACTGGAGACTTTAGAGATACAGCGCAGAAACAGGCCCTTCGGCCCACCGAGACTGTGCTGACCAGCGATCACCCCATACACTAGCACTATCCTACACACTAGGTGCAATTTAAACGTCACTAAAACATCTAAGCGCCACTAAGACATTGCCATTGTATCTGCTTCCACCACTTCTCCTGGCAGCACATTCCAAGCACCCACCATCCTCTGAGTAAAAGACTTGCCTTGTAAACATCCTTTAAACTTTCCCCCTCTCACCTTGCAAATATATGTCCTTAGGTCTTTAGAGATACAGTGCAGTAACAGGACCTTCGGCTCACCAAGTCCACGCTAACCAGCAATCCCCATACACTAGCACTATCCTACACACTAAGGACCATTTACAATATTTACCAAAGCCAATTTACCTACAAACCTGCACGTCTTTGGAGTGTGGGAGAAAACCAAAGTACGGAAAACCAACGGGGTCACAGGGAGAATGTACCAACCTCGTACAGACAGCACCTGTAGTCAGGATCAAACCCGGGTCTCTGGCGCTATGAGGCAGCAACTCTACCGCTGTGCCACCGTGCTGCCCTTATCCTAATCCTGACATCCAACTCGAACATCGGCAAGGGATTAGTGCAAACCTCCAGATAGGAGCCAGATAGGGTACCGCCATTTAAGAGGCTTTTAGATAGGCACACAGGTATGCAGGGAATGGAGGGATATGGATTATGTGCAGCAGAGGAGATTAGTTTATCTTGGCTTCTCGTTCGGCACAGACATTGTGGGTGCTGACACCTCTGTAAACCTTCTCTGCACTCTTTCTTTCCAGCTTATTGACATCCTTCCTATAGTAGGGTGACCATAACTGATTGCAGTAATCCACATGTAGCCTCATCAACATCTTGTACAACTGTAACATAATGCCCCAACTTCTGTATTCAATACCCTGACTGATAAAAGCCAATGTACCAAAGTCTTCTTGACCACCCTATCAAGTTGTGAAGCCACTTTTAAGGAACAACTAGACCAAGTGGACCCGTTGGGCCCAAACCTCTCCTGCATTGGTGCAGAACCCTCTCCTCCCCCCCCCCCCCCTCCCTCTTCCCCTCCTCCCTCCCTCTCCCCAGCCCCTCCCCCCCTCTCCATCCCCCTCAACCCCCATTATCCTCCCTCCTCCCCCCTCCCTCCCTAGAAGATAGATTTAAACTTTAAAATATGAATAACTTTAAAAATATAACACCGATTTCAATGAAACCTCTTCCATTACCACCAAAGGGACGCCGGTGAGTAAGGTGGGCTTAAAATTGTTGCGCTATTGTTTACCGTTTTGGCTGTACAAACAAGAGGTTTAGTATACAGATGTACATGCACTCCTAGATCCCTCTGCTCTACAACTATTTCCAGGATCCTGCCATTCACTGTGAAGGTCCTGCCCTGGTTTGGCTTCCCAAACCAACTCCTCGCACTTATCTGCATTAAACTCTGTTGGCCATTCCTGAGCCTAGGAGTTGTCATCACAGCATGGTTTGGGGACAGCTCCATCCAAGACCACAAAAGATTGTGGATGCAGCCCTGACCATCACGCAAACAAACCATCCTTCCATTGACTCCATCTACACTTCACGCTGCCTCGGCAAGGCCACCAGCATAATCAAGGACCAGTCTCACTCCGGATACTTTATTTTAGTTTAGTTTGAACTAAGAAGTTTGAAAATGCATATCTCCAGATTCAGGGACAGTTTCTTCCCAGTGGCTATCAGGCAACTGAACCATTCTTTCCCCAGCTAGAGAGGGCTCCAGACTTCACATCCACTTCAATGGATTCCTTTGAACTATCTACAATTGGACTTTATCTTTATACCAAAGATAGACACAAAGTACTGGAGGACATCTGGAGGCTGCAAAGGATTATTTGCACAGCTGAGAAGGTTGTTGCAACCTTCCCCCCATTGACGAACTGTACACTGCAAGGGCCAGGAAGTGAGCGGGCAAGATCATCTCTGACCCCTCTCACCCTGGCCACAAACTCTTTGAAGCACTTCCCTCTGGAAGGCGACTCCGGACTGTCAAAGCAGCCACAGCCAGACATAAAAACAGCGATTTTTCCACAAGTGTTAGTTCTACTCAATAACCAAAGTCTGTAGTCTCTTTTTTGCTCTGGTTTATTTTCACCCACATGTTTAGACCGTAATGGTGTATCCTTATTGTTTTGATGTGTTTATGCTTTATTCTTAATTGTTAACTGTATGTTTGTGTTGTCATTTGTGAGCGGTGCATCAAGGTACATTCCTTGTATATGCATACTTGGCCAATAAACGTATTCATTAATCTTGCACTAAACGTTATTGCCTTTATCCTGTATTTGTACACTGTGGACGGCTTGATTATAATCGCTTATAGCCTTTTCACTGACTAGATAGCACACTCAGTGGGTCAGGCAGCATCTCTGGAGAAAAGGGATCGGTGATGTTTTGGGTCGAGACCCTTCTTCAGACTCTGAGTCTGAAGAAGGGTTCTGACACAAAAAGTCACCTATTCCTTTTCTCCAAAGATGCCACCGTACTGAGTACTGAGTACTTTGTGTCTATCTTTGGTATAAATCAGCATCTGCAGTTCCTTCCTATACAGTTTGTAAACTCAACTGGAGCAGGGTGTCTGGGGTGCTTAAAGGGGACGTGGGGTCAGGGGTGTGGTTTGTTTTAATGGAGTGTGGGTAGGTAGTGTGTGGTTTAAGGAAGAGTGTGGGTGCAGGTAGGTGTGTGTTTTAATGGAATGTGGGTAGGTAGGTGTGTGGTTTAAGGGAGAGTGTGGGTAGGTAGGTGTGTGTTTTAATGGAGAGTGTGGGTAGGTAGGTGTGTGTTTTAATGGAGTGTGGGTAGGTAGGTGTGTGTTTTAATGGAGAGTGTGGGTAGGTAGGTGTGTGGTTTAAGGGAGTGTGGGTAGGTAGGTGTGTGTTTTAATGGAGTGTGGGTAGGTAGGTGTGTGGTTTAAGGGAGAGTGTGGGTAGGTAGGTGTGTGTTTTAAGGGAGAGTGTGGGGATAGGTAGGTGTGTGTTTTAAAGGAGAATGTGGGCAGGTAGGTGTGTTTTAAGGGAGTGTGATGATGGGGTACCAGCGAGATTAGTAATGGATAGGAATGTGGAGTAAACAAGTGAGTTGGGATGGGACCGGTGTGAACATGTGCGGCTGATGGCGGCAGTATTCTCAGCGTGCCGGTGGGGGGGGTGTTTCTACTTCGCGTCTCTCTCCGACTCTGCGGCTGTGGAAGATCGGCAGCTGCAGTCTGACTGAGAGTCTACAAGCCGCTCGAAACCTTGCCCTCGGGTCAGAAAATCATAGATCACGGCCGGCTGGATTCAGTCTGTCACATCTCACGTTACCAGAGAGTGCCGTGCAGGGCATTCCCTCAGCCACGGAGTGACACCCAGGGAGCCTCGTCAGACGGCATCCCAATGTGCTTTAAGAGAAGAGTGTCACTTTTCTCGATCACGGTGTGGCTTTGTTGAAGAAGGATTCAAAGGGACCTAGAGACACTGAGCAATTATTTTGAGAGGTTTAGAATATTTTAAAAAACAGGAATGTAATGCTGAGGCCCTGGTCAGACTGCATTTGGAGTATTACGAGCCATTTTGGGACCCATACCAGAGGAGGGGTGTGCTGGCGTTGGAGAGGGTCCAGAGGAGGTTTACGTGAATAATCCCGGGGATGATTGGGCTAATGTAAGATGGGCGTTTGACAGCTCTGGACTGGAGTTTAAAAGGATGAGGGGAGGACTTCATTGAAAGGCCTGGATAGAGTGGACGTGGAGAGGACGTTTCCACTAGTGGGAGAGTCTAGAATCACAGGGCATATCCTCAGAATAAAAGGACGCACCTTTAGAAAGATGAAGAGGCATTTCTTTGGTCAGAGGGTGGTGAATCTGTGGAATTCATTGCCGCAGACGGATGTGGAGGCCAAGTCATTGGGTATTTTTAAAGCAGAGATCGACCGGTTCTTGATTAGTAAGTGTGTCAAAGATTACGGGGAGACAGCAGGAGAATGGGGTTGAGAGGAAAAAATAAATTAGCCATGATTGAATGGTGGAGTAGACTTGATGGGCTGAATGGCCCAATTCTGCTCCTATGACTTGAGCATGTGACACTCCTTGACTTATGCAATAGGCAACTTACGTAAACTCGCACTTGCATAAACATTTCTGTACTAGGTCCCTAGTGCAATCACAGCGGTTTGTAATTTCTACAATATTTTATGATCCCTCAAGTTTACATTGGATGCAAGCCGGTAATGGCTGTGTTTACCCAGAAGGCTGTGCACCACAGAAAGTGCCCTAACGGAGAAAGACAGTAATTCCGACACTTAAAATCCGTCTTACGCAAGAGTCCACGGAACGTGACCATTACGCAAGTCTGTACAGGAGGGGCTGACTCAAAAAGGCAGCCAGCATCATCAAGGCCCCACACCAGTCTGGCCACACTCTCGTTTCAGTCCTACCATCGGAAAGAAGGTACAGGAGTCTGAAAACTGTGACCTCCAGATTCAAGAACAGCTTCTTCCCAACAACTATCAGTCCTTTGAACTCTACAAACGCTGACACAGTGACGCAGCTGGTAGAACCGCTGCCTCACAGCGCCAGAGTCCCGGGTTCGATCCTCACCCCGGGTGCTGTCTGTGTGGAGTTTTCACGTTTTCCCTGTTGACTGCGTCAGTTTCCTCTGGGTGATCTGGTTTCCTCCCACATTCCATAAACGTGCAGGTTTGTAGGTTACTTGACCCCTGTAGATTGCTCCCAGTGTGTCGGGAATGGTTGAGAAAGTGGGATCACATGGAACTAGTGTGAAAGGATGATTGATGGTCGGCGTGGACTCAGGGGGCCGAAGAGCCTATTTCCATGTTGTATCACTCCAACGCTTTATATTAAATTAAACTATGAACTACAAACTGTCCTGGTTGCTCTAAAGACATTTTAGCAATAATATTGTTTTCTTTGATTAATTGAAATGTTGTTTATTGTGATAGCTATTATTGTGTTTACACACCTGTTAAGTTGCTGCAAGTAAGAATTCCATTGTTCCACTTTCACCACGTATGACAATTAAACAGTCATGACGACTCTCTCTTGAAGAAGGTCAGAATGGGAATCTGAAAGAAACTCACAGAATGGGAGTAGTCTTCACTCTTTGTTAAGTTGGAGTCACAGGGAACAGCAGATGCTGGAATCCTAAGCAAAATACAAAGTGCTGGAGGAACGCAGCGGGTCAGGCAGCATCGGTGGATGGAATGGGTAGACGATGATGCGGATCGGGTCCCTTCTTCAGTCCGTGTGTGGAGTAGTGGGGAGAAAGTTGGAAAAGAGACATGGGAACAGGACAAAGTCTGCAAGTGATAGGTGGATACAGTGTGGGGCAGGATAATTGACAACAATTTAGGTTGGCGGATGTCCTATACTCTCCTTATCTGACACCATTTTGTCTCTGTTTCATCTCAAGCTTTTGTTACTTACTCCACCCATCTATCGATCGATCCCACCCTCACCTATCATATTTAATGCCTTCTTCTCTCCTCATCTCACGCTCGATGGGTCAGGTAGCATCAGTAGAGGGAATGAACCGGCGATGTTTTGGGTTGGGACCCCTGCCTCTCCCCTTTTCCAGCTTTCTTTTCCAACCCTACAATCAGTCTGAAGAAGAGTCCCGACCCAAAATGTCGCCTATTCCTGTTCTCCAGAGATGCTGCCTGACCCCCTGAGTTACTCCAGCACTATCTGCTTTTTGGCAATTTTATTTGTGAAAGATTCTTGCAAACAAATGAATTTCTGTGGTTATAATGCAATGGGTGTAAAATACTTACCCAGGCCCCTCCAACATCACCTCCCAAACACCACTAAATCTACTACCAGGAAGGACAATGGCAAACTGGCATGAGTGAACAGACAGCGAAAGGCAAACTGCTAGAGGAACTCAGCGGGCCAGGCAGCATCTGTGGAAGGAAATGAACAGATGACATTTCGGGTCGGGACCCATCTTAAGGTGCACGGTGGCGCAGCTGGTAGAGTATAGTTTAGCTCAGAGATACAGCACGGAAATAGGCCCTTCGGCCCATCGAGTCCGTCCTCTAAAGACTTTCAGTCTTTCAGAAGGGTTCTGACCCGAAACATCACCTATTCTAACTCTCCGGAGATGCGCTGAGTTACTCCAGCATTTTGTGATACCTTCGATTGATCAAACGGAATCTGCACTACAATCGACATGGATAAGTTGGCCTGAAATGACCTGTTTCTGTGCTGAACAATTATAAGATTCTACGATTCAAAATGATGTGTTGGATATTTTTTATGCAAGAAATGATGGAATTATTCCCTCTAAGTGTCATAGAATCATACAGCATGGAAACAGGCCCTTCGTCCCAACATGCCGACTATCTTATTGATAAAATCCAATGCTTCTACCTTATAAATCAAACCAAGTGCTTTTATTTCCCTGAAGTTGTTACCATGGAAGATCTGACGACAAAGTGGAGGAAGGTGAGAGGGGAAGGGTGAGAAAATCAGCCTCGCGCCTTTGACAGCCTGGAATCTTAGTCACACAGATTTATTTTTAATTCTTGGAGGTTTCATAACAGGTCTGTTCTGGTAGAAGTGCGGTTCCCATTAGCGTAAGCTTTATGTTTAGTTTAGTTTAGTTTAGAGACACAACATGGAAACAGGCCCTTTGGCCCACCAAGTCCATGCTGATAATAGATCACCCGTTCACACCAGTTCTACGTTATCCCACTTTCTCATCCACTCCCCACACACTTGGGGAAATTTATAGAGGGCCAATTAACCCACAAACACACACACCTTTAGGATGTGGGATGAAACCGAAGGACATCCACACCGTCACAGGGAGAAGGTGCAAAATCTGCACTGACTGCATAGTGAGGGGAGGATTGAACCCAGGTCTTTGGCACTGTAAGGCAGGAACTATACCAGCTGCGCCACTGTGCCACCTACAAATCGTGGTCTGGGACTGGAAGTCAACAAGAAATGTGTAGGAAGGAACTTGCACCTTCTCCCACCTCATCTACGGCATCCGTTGTTCTCGGTGTGGACTCCCCTTCTCATTCCCATACTGACCTTTCTGTCCTGGGCCTCCTCCACTGTCAGAGTGAGGCCACATGCAAATTGGAGGAACAGCACCTCATATTTCGCTTGGGTGGTTTACAACTCAGCGGTATGATTATTGATTTCTCTAATTTTAAGTAACCCTTGCATTCCCACTCTCTCCATCCCTCCCCATCCTAGTTGTCCTACTAGTCTCACTGTTCATACCTCCTCATTATCACCTCTTCCACAGCCAACAATGGACCATTGTAGGCTCCATCTTTCGTTGATCATCCTTGTTGACCTTGACTTGTTCTTTCCATACCTCTCATTCTTTTTTCTTTTGTACCTCCTCTTATCGCTAGGTTTCCTCTCCCTTACCTCTCAGTCTGAAGAAGGGTCTTGACCTGAAACGACACCTATTCCTTTTCTTTAGAGATGCTACCTGACCCGCTGGGTTACTCCAGATTTTTGTGTCGATCTTTGTGTCTTTCTTGTGTCTAACAAGAAATGTTCTTATATCAGAATGACTACCCTTCTGTCTAAGGGAGATAACACTGAGGGAGAGAATGGGAGGAAAGGAGCAAAATAGAGAACAAAACTATAAATAAACATTCAATTTATAGTGCTGCGTAAATATGGAAAATATCCATCTCTCAACAGCCCCATTGAATTTGAGAGGCTGAAATTGGAAGGGAAGCTGGAATCTGACAACTCAATAATAATAACTTCCTCCATATTGTTCTGACTGTTTTCATTTCCATAGGAATGATGCGAGTGTATTCCAGCCCACAAACTGTAGACACAGAATAAGTTCATAATGTTCTAGGAGCAGAATTAGGCCATTCAGCCCATTGAGTCTATTCCACCATTCAATCATGGCTGATCTTTCTTTCCCTCTCAACTGCATATTCCTGCCATCTCCCCGTATCCGTTGACACCCTAACTAATCACGAACCTTCACGTTATTCCCCTCGTCCTGTATTTGTACACAGTGGACTGCTTCATTGTCATCATGTATTGTCTTTCCGCTGGCTGGTTAGCATGCAACAAAAGCTTTTCATTGTTCCTAGGTACATGTGACAATAAACTAAACTAATTAACTAAATTCACCAAGTAATGGGAGAAGAATTAGGCCATTCGGTCCATCAAGTCTACCCTGCCATTCAATCATGGTTAATCTATCTTTCCCTCTTAAACCCATTCTCCTGCCTTCTCCCCATTAACCCTGACAATCTTACTGATCAAGAAACTGTCAATCTCTGCTTTAAAAATATCAATTGACTTGACTTCCACAGCCGTCTGAGGCAATACATTCCACAGATTCACCACCCTCTGGCTAAAGAAATTCCTCCTTGTCTCCTTTGTAAAAGGTACAGCCTTATATTCTGAGGCTGGTCCTAGGCTCTCCCACTAGTGGAAACATTCCCTGCACATCCATTCTTACCAGGCCTTTCACTATTCGGTAGGTTTCTTGAGGTCCCCCCCCTCATCCTTCTAAACTCCTGTGAGTACTGGCCCAGAGCCCTCATATGGAAACAATGGAGGGTGTCGGGATGTGGAGAGAAAGGCAGACAAAGCCAACTCTGCCACCTAGAGGTGATACTGAGCACTGCTCACCTCCAAGCCGGACACTGAAGGAATTCCAGACACAAGGAAATGCAGATACTGCTTTAGCAAAAAAAGACACAAAATACTGGAGTAGCTCAGCTGGTCAGGCAGCAACTCAGGAGGCTACATTTTGGAATCTAACCATATACTAGCACCATCCCTCAACCATCAACTGCTATATCTCTGCTACATCGATGACTGCATCAGGGCTGCCTCTGTGCAGAACTTGTGTACTGTGTGCAGTTTTGGTCTCCAAATTTGAGGAAGGACATTCTTGCGAATTGAGGGAGTGCAGCGTAGGTTCACTAGGTTAATTCCCGGAATGGCGGGACTGTTGTATGTTGAAAGACTGGAGCGACTGGGCTTGTATACACTGGAATTTAGAAGGATGAGAGGGGATCTTATTGAAACATATAAGATTATTAAGGGATTGGACACGCTAGAGGCAGGAAACATGTTCCCGATGTTGGGGGAGTCCAGAGCCAGGGGCCAATGTTTAAGAATAAGAGGGAGGCCATTTAGAACGGAGATGAGTAAAATCTTTTTCACTCAGAGTTGTAAATCTGTGGAATTCACTGCCTCAGAAGGCAGTGGAGGCCAATTCTCTGGATGCTTTCAAGAGAGAGTTAGATAGAGCTCTTAATGATAGCGGAGTCAGGGGGGTATGGGGAGAGGGCAGGAACGGGGTACTGATTGTGAATGATCAGCCTTGATCATATTGAATGGCGGTGCTGGCTCGAAGGGCCGAATGGCCTACTCCTACACCTATTTTCTATTGTTGACTTTATTAACTTTGCCACTAACTTACACCCAGCCCTCAAATTCCCACTTGGACTATCACTGACACTTTTCTCTCCCCTTTCTTGATCTTTCTGGCCCCGTTACAGTGGAAAGACAATCTACGGAATCAAGGGGTATGGGGAGAAAGCAGGAACGAGGTGCTGATTTTGGATGATCAGCCGTGATCAGATTGAATGGCAGTGCTGGCTCGAAGGGCCAAATGGCTTACTCCTGCACCTATTTTCTATGTTTCTATGTTATTGATGTGGGTCTGAAATAAGGTCCCGACCCAAAACATCGCCTATCCACATTCTCCAGAGATGCTGCCTGACCCGCTGAGTTACTCCAGGACTCTGTGTTTTACTGGAGAGTATGGTTCCGTCAGAAAAAAAACAAAGTGCTGGAGGAACTCAGTGGGTCAGGCAGCACCTGTGGTGGGAATAGACAGGTGATGTTTTAGGTCGGGACCCTTCTTCAGACTAACTGTAATTAGTCTGAAAGGTATACTTATAAGGAAGAATAAAGGTAAATAAGAGAGGTTGGTGGAACAAAGCCTGGCACGTTATAATTGGATACAGGTAAAGGGGACACAAAGTGCTGGAGTAACTCTCTGGTGAAAAAGAATGGGTGATATTTCGGTTTAGGACCCTTCTTCAGACTGAAGATGGAGTCTGAAGAAAGGTCCAGACCCGAAACGTCACCCATCCTTTCTACCAGAGATGCTGACCCGCCGTTACTCCAGCACTTTTTGTCTATCTCCGGTATAAATCTGCATCTGCAGTTCGTTCTTTCTACAGGTGAGGGGGGAGGGGGTTCATTGGCAGATGGGTGGAGTAAGTGACAAAGGCTAGAGATGAAAAGGTGACAAGAAGGCATCAGATAAGAAGATAAGAGGATTGAATCGGACACCTTTTTTACCTCTTGTGGTAGATCACAAAGTGCTGGAGTAACTCAGTGGATAAGACATTGTCTCCGGAGAACCTAGATCGGCAACATTTAAGGTTGGGACAATTTTTTAGTTGGAAACCCTTTTGTCTCCTTTTGTGATGGAGAGAAAAATTGGATCAATAGAGTCAAGACGTTAATTGTCATATTTACTGACAATGGAATGATAACATTTTTACTTGCAGCGGCATAACAGGACTGTAAACACACATAGATACACAGAGAAAATATATAATAAACAAAAATTCAATAAATTAATAGATTAACATAGTGAAAATGAGTATTTGTTGCTTGGTGTGGAATCTTAGGGATAGAAACATAGACAATAGGAGTCGGCCATTCGGCCCTTCGAGCCAGCACCGCCATTCAATATGTGTAGGAAAATAACTGCAGATGCTGGTTCAAATCGAAGGTATCAACAAAATGCTGGAGTAACTCAGCGGGTCAGGCAGCATCTCAGGAGAGAAGGAATGGGTTCTCTCCTGAGATGCTGCCTAACCCGCTGAGTTACTCCACCATTTTTTGCATACCACCATTCAAAATGATCATGGCTGATCATCCAAAATCAGTACACCATTCCTGCTTTTCCCCCGTATCCCTTGATTCCGATGAAGGGCTTGTTTCCGTGCTGCACCTTTCTATGACCAGAGGGTGGTGGGGATATGGCACGAGCTGCTGGAAAGGAGATGAGGAGGTATTTCTTTGGTCAGAGAGTGATGAATCTGTGGAATTCATTGCTACAGACGGTTGTGGGGGCCACGTCATTGTTAAAGCGGAGATTGACAGGTTCTGGATTAGTAAAGGTTATGGGGAGAAGGCAGGAGAATAGGGTTAAGATCAGCCACAATTGAATGGCAGAGTAGACCAGATAGGCCGAATGGCCTATTTCTGCTCCTATGATGTATGAACTGCCAGAGGAGGTAGTTGAGGCAGGTAGTATAACAACAGTTAAAAGACATTTGGACAGGTACATGGATAAAGGGATATGAGCCAAACGGGACAAGCGTAGTTGGGGCATCTTGGTGGCATGAACAAGTTGGGGCAAAGGGTTTGTTTCCATGCTGTTTGTCTCTATTAATCCATGATCATGGGGAACAGTCAAAAGAGGTTTGATAGCAGTTTTTTTAAATTAAATCAGAATGGTTCACACCGCCTACTCTTGCATAGAACAGTATAGATACAGGCCACAATGTTAGTGTCGAACATGATGCCAAGATAAACTAACCTCATTTGCTTACACATAGAACATAGAACAGCACAGGAGTGGGCCCTTCGGCCCACAATGTTTGTGCCCAACATGCCGCCAAGTTAAATGATCTCATCTGCCTGTACAGGATCCATATCCCTCTATTCCCTGCACTTCCATGCGCCTATCCAAGAGCCTCTTAAACACCACTATCGTAGCTGCCTCCACCACCACAGTGCGTTCCAGTCCCCCACCACTCTCTGCATAATAAAACGTGCCCCTCTCATCTCCATTAAACTTTCCTCCTCTCGCAGAGCTACGCCCTCTAGTGTGTGTCATTTCCACCCTGGGAAAAAGGTTCTGACTCCACCCTATGTGTGCCTCTCAAAGTGTTCTGTACTAGGCCACATAATCCATTCCCCTCCTTTCCCTGCATATCCAAGTATCTATCTAAAAACATCTTTAATTCAAATCCAAAGCACCTAAGTAATATCACAAGTTACTCCAGCATTTTGTGAAATAAGTAATATCACAAATCATTCGACACTCCAAAAATATAAAACACACATTTTCTTCTGTTCATTATTACAAATTCCAGCTCTGGGGAGAAGCAAGGTTTTCTGAATTATAATTCAATGGACTAATTTTGTTATACTGAAATATCAGTCAATTAAAGTGGGCAGCACAGTGGCGCAGTGGTAGAGTTGCTGCCTTACAGCACCAGAGACCCGTGTTTGATCCCGACTACGGCTGCTGTCTGTATGTAGTTTGTACTGTCTCCCTGTGAGTTTTCTTGAGGTGCTCCTCTTCCTCTACTTAAAGATGTATAGGTTTGTAGAATAAGTGTATTGTAAATTGTCCCCAGTGTGCAGGAGAGTGTTAGTGTATGGGGTGATTGCTAGTCAGCACGGGCTCGGTGCACCAAAGGGCCTGTTTTCATGCTGTATCTCTAAAGTAAAGGTAAACAAAACTAAATTGATTTTGTTTCTTTTGCATTCTCATTACTCAAGTGGGTATCAACTTCCAACATTTGTTTTGATTAACACAAGTTCATTTCATGGTAATCTTTTTTAAATGTTTTCATTCATCCCATTAAAGTCCTGGGTGGATTAACAGCTAGATTCACAAAATGCTCATCGGGGTATTTCCCAAAGCTTTCTTAACAACAATTCCCAAACTGTCAACGTCAACAACCCAGGAGGACAAATATTTTAGTTTGAAATATACAGCGTGGAAACAGGTTTAGTTTAGTATATGTGTAGGAAAGAACTGCAGGTGGTGGCTTAAATCGAAGGTAGACACAAAATGCTGGAGTAACTCAGCGGGTCAGGCAGCATCTCTGGAGAGAAGGAATGGGTGACGTTTCGGGTCGAGACCCTTCTTCAGACTGATGGACCGATTGTATATATTAGTTTAGTTTAGAGATACAGTGCAAAAACAGGCCTTTCAGCCCACCGAGTCCACGCCGACCAGTGATCCCCGCTCATTAACACTATCAACACATACTAGGGGCATTTTTTTTTACATTTACCAAGCCAATTTACCTACATACCTGTACGTCTTTGGAGTGTGGGAGGAAACTGAAGATCTCGGAGAAAACCCACGCGATCACGAGGAGGACGTACAAACTCCGCACAGACAGCACCCGTGGTCGGGATCGAACCCGGGTCTCCGGCGCTGCACGCGCTGTAAGGCAGCAACTCTACCGCTGCGCCACCGTGCCGCCCTCAGGTCCTTCGGCATAAAAGCTTTTCATTGTACTTCGGTACACGTGACAATAAACTAAATGAAACTAAATTAATAGGCCTGAGATGAAAAGACCGAAGGCGTCAGGCAAAAGTATTGAAGAATTTTAAATTGCTAGTTAGAGGAAGTAATGTAGGTGGAGTGAAGGAGGGGAGAAATAGGTGAGAGTCCAGGTGGAGCACAGGGGAGGGGGGGAGGGGGGTGTGGGGGAGAAAGGGAAGGGGGGGGGGAGCAGCAACACCATGTGGATCACATATGCAGGCAGAAGAGATTAGTTTAATTTAGTTTATTGGTCCAAAACTGGTCCAAAACGCCGCAGCGAGACTCCTGACGGGTACCCGAAAAAGGGACCACATCACGCCGATTCTGGCCTCTCTCCACTGGCTCCCTGTACGGTACAGAATCAACTTCAAGCTCCTCCTATTCACATATAAAGCCCTAAATGGACATTCCCCCCCCTACATCAAAAATCTTCCAACCCACCTCTCTAACGCCAGGTCCCTCAGGTCGGCCGACTTGGGGCTACTCACTATCCCGCGGTCTAGGCTTAAGCTCAGGGGTGACCGCGCTTTTGCGGTTGCAGCTCCTAGACTGTGGAACAGCATCCCTCTCCCCATCAGAACTGCCCCCTCCATCGACTCTAAGTCCAGGCTCAAAACCTATTTCTACTCCCTAGCGTTTGAGGCCCACTGAGGAGGCGCTGTGAACTGTTTTGTATGTGCTGTTATGTTTGTGTGCTACTGTATGTTTCATTTTTTTCCTTAGTATCTAAACAGATGTACAACACTTTGGTCAACGTGGGTTGTTTTTAAATGTGCTATACAAATAAAATTGACTTGACTTGACTAGTATTTTGTCTGGCATATGCATCGTAGGCTGAAGGGCCTGTTCCTGTGCTGTATATATATGATATGATATGATATGATACTGTTCCATGTTCTTTGCTAACACTGTGGCTGTGGCTTCACCAGACGCTCAAGGGGTTGGTTTACCACCACTTTCCCAATGCCGATTCATTCATTCATTTCTCCTGGAAAATGTTCTGACCGTCTCCTCTATCTATGCCTCTCATGATCTTAGAAACATAGAAAGTAGGTATAGGAGAAGGCCATTCAGGAGCCAGCACAGCCATTCAATATGATCATGGCTGATCATCCAGAATCAGTACCCTGTTCCTGCTTTCTCCCCATATCCCTTGATCCCATTAGCCCTAAGAGCTATATCTAACTCTCTCTTGAAAACATCCAGCGAATTGGCCTCCACTGCCTTCTGTGGCAGGGAATTCAGTGGAGGCCAAATCACTGGATGTATTCAAGAGAGAGTAGCTCTTATATACTTCTATCAGCTCTCTCCGCAACCTCTGGCATTCCAGAGAAAACGATCCACGTCTGTCCAACCTCTCCCTGTAGCTTGTCAGGAACTACAGTACTCACTGTTGAGGTACTAATCAATGGATATTCGTTATTTTGTTCATACTGTATGTCTGTACCAGGAGCACTCATATAGCAGTTGGGAACTTGCACTGATTAATAAAGACCCTTGGCAGGGTGGACATTGAGATTGCAGTTGTCAAACTCCTTGCATTCCTCCTTCAACAGTGAGACACCAAGTGCTGGAGTAACTCAGCGGGTCAATACAATACAATACACAATAGGTGCAGGAGTAGGCCATTCGGCCCTTCGAGTCAGCACCGCCATTCAATGTGATCATGGCTGATCATTCTCAATCAGTACCCCGTTCCTGCTTTCTCCCCATACCCCCTGACTCCGCTATCCTTAAGAGCTCTATCTAGCTCTCTCTTGAATGTATTCAGAGAATTGGCCTCCACTGCCTTCTGAGGCAGAGAATTCCACAGATTCACAACTCTCTGACTAAAAAAGTTTTTCCTCATCTCTGTTCTAAATGGCCTACAACACATAATCAAAAACATCTGGAATAACTCAGTGCAGCATCTCTGGAGAACATGGATAGGTGAAGTTTTGGGTCAAGATGCTTCACCAACAGCTGATTGTACCCACTGTGGGGGAGAAAGGGAAGGGGGGGGGGGAGCAGCAACACCATGTGGATCACATATGCAGGCAGAAGAGATTAGTTTAATTTAGTTTATTGGTCCAAAACGCCGCAGCGAGACTCCTGACGGGTACCCGAAAAAGGGACCACATCACGCCGATTCTGGCCTCTCTCCACTGGCTCCCTGTACGGTACAGAATCAACTTCAAGCTCCTCCTATTCACATATGCTCTTGATTAAGCAACTTTTCCACTTTGAATTGTGGCATTGTCAAGTAATGAGCTCCTGACAAATGGTTTTGTGTTAATCTTAAATGTGACACCCCCCCACCTGGATCAAAGTTAAGTTTCCCTGAAGTGTCGGGAAGGTAATAAAATTGGCATCAAAACCTTCCATATTTGGAGAGGTGATTAAAAAAACGGCTCCAAGAGTCAACAGTGTTTAATTATGTAGGAAGGCACTGCAGATGCTAGCTTAAACCAAAGATAGACACAAAAATATGGAGCAACTCAACAGGTCAGGCAGCATCTCTGGTGAAAAGGAATAGGTGACGTTTCAGGTCGAGACCCTTCTTCAGTCTAAAAAAGAAAGGCCTCAACCTGAAACGTCACCTATTCCTTTTCTCCGGAGATGCTGCCTGACCCACTGAGTTATTCCAGATGTTTTTAATTACTTAGAGTTTAATTGTCATGTGTTGTATAATTGTGGATGTAGCCCAGACCAACACACAACCTAACCTCACTTTCGTTGACTCCATCTACACCACGCTACCTCAGCAAGGCCAGCATAATCAAGGAGGAATCTCACCCTTCCTCTCTTCTCCCCTCAGGCAAGAGATACAGAAGTGTGAAATACATGTCTCCAGATTCAGGGACAATTTCTTCCCAACTGTTATCGTGCAACTGAACCATCCTCGCACCAACTAGAGAGCAGTCCTGACCTACCTCATTAGAGACCCTCACACAATCTTTAATCGGACTTTAACTTGCATTAAACTTCCTTTTGTCCTGTTTTTGTACACTGTGGAAGGCTTTATTGTAATCACGTATAGTATTTCCGCTGACTGGATGGAATTACATTAAAGCTTTTCACTGTACCTCGGTACACGTGATAATAAACTAAAATAAAATAAACTCATATGTGTTGACAATGGAACAATAACATTATTAGCAGAAACACAACAAGCCTGTAAACACAGTACTCATAGACAACATAATAAACAAAACCAAAATCAATAAATTATGTTTGGTTTAGTTTATTGTCACGTGGAGCAAGGTACAGTGAAAACCTTTTACTGTGTGCTAAACAGTCAGCGGAAAGACAATACGTGATTACAATCGAGCCATTCATGTGTACAGATGCATGATAAGGGAGTAACGTTACTCCAGAATGTTTATCTGGAGTCTTTAGACTCCAGATAAAAGTCTTTATCTTAGACTTTAACTCTAAGATAAAGTCAGTAGAGTCCGATCAAAGATAGACCGAGGGTCCCCAATGAGGTAGATAGTAGTTCAGGAAATACCTCGATATTAGTGCAGAAAGCCCAAAATCATTAGTGCAACCAAGATAGTTTGGGGTTCTTGCTTCTGAAAGAGCCCTGCATTTAGGCTAAGAGCACTTATCAACAAATCAATGTAGCATTAAGCATTTAACTATTTAATTGAAGATTGGAAAGGTTATGCTGAAGAGGTGCATTGGAGCAACAGTCAATAAGTCACACCACCGCCACCTCTACTTCCTCAGGACACTGTGGAAATTCAGGCTGCCTCCAATAACAAAGGATTGACTGACTGATTGATTTATTGATTAATTGATTGGTTCATTCATTGATTGACAGATTGACTGGCAGATTAGTTTAGAGATATAGCACAGAAAGAGGCCCTTCGACACACTTCCCCAGCACAATCCCCGCACACTAACACTATCCTACACACTAGGGACAATTTACAATTTTACCAAGCCAATTAGCCTACAAACCTATACGCCTTTGGAGTGTGGGCGGAAACCTGAGGTCCAGGAGAAAACCCACACATGTCACTGGGAGAACGTACAAACTCCTTACAGACAGCACCCATATTCAGGTTAAAACCAGGATCTCTGGCGCTATGAGGCAAGAACTCTACTGCTGTGCCACCATGCCGCCCTCTGATTGACTTATAGAAAGATGCAGTGATGAAACAGGCCCTCTGGGAGGTCCAATATCCAATATATGCAGTGAGCTCCCACACTTAGCAATTTAGTATAGAGATACAGCACGGACACAGGCCTGTCGGCCCACAAAGTCCATGCTGTCCAGCGATCACCCGTTCACATTAATTCTATGTTATCCCACTTTCTCATCCACTCCCGACACAATTTACAGTGGGCCAATTAACCTACAAACCTGCACCTCTTTGGGATGTGGGGGGGAAGCAGGAGCACCCAGAGGAAACCCACACGGTCACAGGGAGAACGTGCAAACTACACACAGACAGCACCCGAGGTCACGATTGAACATAAGAGAGTCACCAAGAAATCCATTGGGGAATTAGGGCAGCACGGTGGGGACAGCGGTAGAATCGCTGCTACACAGCGCCAGTGACCCGGGTTCGATCCTGACTATGGGTGCTGCCTGTACGGAGTCTGTACGTTCTCCCTGTGATCACGTGGGGTTTTTCCCGAGTGCTCCGGTTTCCTCCCACACTCCAAAGACATGCAGGTTTTTAGGTTAATTGGCTTCGGTAAAATTGTAAATTGTCCCCGGTGTGTAGGATAGTGTTTGTGCACAGAGTGATCGCTGGTTGGCATGGACGCAGTGGGCCAAAGAGCCCGTTTCTGCACTTTATCTCTAAAGTCTAAAGAATTCAGAGGTAGCCTCTTTTCCCACAACTATGAGGAATATTGAACCCGATCCCTTGGGGAGTGGTTGAGATGAAGAGAGAGGATGCTCGTGTCTCCAAAATGATCTAATCTTGCTCTCACTGTGGAGGTTGCAATTCATCTCCAGACCACAAGATGGCACCTTGGTTGATTCTGCCTATTGAGCAATTAACTGGTGTTTGCATTTTTTTTTGCCAGATGAAAAACAAACATGTAACTGCTGCCAAATGCCAAACATTTCAAACAAATACAATGGAATTGGCCTCACTTAACATAAGTTTAAAGTAAGGTACAGAAGTGTGAAAATGCACACCTCCAGATTCAGGGACAGTTTCTTCCCAGCTGTTATCACCAACTGGAGAGCGGTCCTGACCTCCCATCTACCTCATTGGAGACCCACGGACTATCTTTAACCAAACTTTACTGGAGTTTATTTTGCACTAAACGATATTCCTTTAATCCTGGACCCGAAACGTCACCCATTCCTTCTCTCCTGAGATGCTGCCTGACCTGCTGAGTTACTTCAGCATTTTGCGAAATAAATACCTTTGATTTGTACCAGCATCTGTAGTTATTTTCTTACACTTCCTTTAATCCTGAATCTGTACACTGTTGACCACTTGATTATGATCATGTGCAGTCTTTCTGCTGTCTGGATAGCACGCAACAAAAAACCTTTTACTGTAGCTCAGTACATGTGACAATAAACTAAACTAAACCAGAGGGCATGATTTTAGGGCGAGAGGGGAAAAGATTTAAATGGAACCTGAAAGTATTCCAGAAGAACTGTGAGAGGGTGTAGTTGAGGCAGGTACAACACTTGAAAGACATTTGGACAGGAACATGGATAGGAAAAGTTAAGAGAGAGATTGACCAAATGCAGGCAAGTGGGACTAGTGTAGATGGAGCACCTTGCTTGGTATGAGCAACGTTGGGCCGATGGGTTGGTGCTGTATGATTCTATGGTTCATTTCAGTAAATGCTGGGAAGATTACTGGAGCAAGAGAAATACCTGCAGTCTATTGGCATCTTTGGAGAGCACAGAATGACTCCCTGCCAATGAAATGTAGTTGCCGTTGTCAAGTAGGAGAAGTGACAGCCAATTAGAATGCAGGAAGCTTCTACAAAATGACAATGTGATTGAATTAATTGATTGAAAGGTACAGCATGGAAACAGGCCCTTCGGCTCACCGAGTCCGTGCCGACCAGTGGTCACCCGTTCACACTAGTTCCATGTTATCCCACTTTCTCATCCACTCTCCTACACACTAGGGGTAATTTACAGAAGCCAATTAACCTACAAACCCGTACGTTTTGGGGATGTGGGAGGAGACCGGAACACCCAGTGGAAACCCACTGAGACAACATGCAAACTCCACACACAGAGCACTAATTGTGGAGTTTGCACGTTCTCCCTGTTAACACAGGGTCAATAAGCCAATCTGCCTCCTGTACACAATTAACGCCTGATTATCTCCCTGCAACATGGAACAAGACCATTCAGCCCATCAAGTCTATGTTGCCCCTCAGAGCAATGCCATTCTTCCATCTACTTCCTTGCTATCTGTTCTCTTGCATGCCCATAACTCAGAAAACCAGAGCAGCCAATCACCGGGAAAAGGTCACAAAGTGCTGGAGTAACTCAGCAGTCAGGCAGTATCTCTGGCGGCACGGTAGCGCAGCGGTAGAGTTGCTGCTTTACAGCGAATGCAGCGCCGGAGACTCAGGTTCGATCCTGACTACGGGTGCTGCACTGTAAGGAGTTTGTACGTTCTCCCCGTGACCTGCGTGGGTTTTCTCCGAGATCTTCGGTTTCCTCCCACACTCCAAAGACGTACAGGTATGTAGGTTAATTGGCTGGGTAAATGTTTAAAAAAAAAAATAATTGTCCCGTAGGATAGTGTTAATGTACGGGGATCACTGGGCGGCACGGACTTGGAGGGCCGAAAAGGCCTGTTTCCGGCTGTATATATATGATATGATATGATATGATAACATGGATAGATGACGTTTCAGGTCTTTATTTTAGTTTAGAGATACAGCACAGAAGCAACCCTTCGGCCCACCGAGTCCACGCCGACCAGCAATCCCTGTACACTAACACTATCCTGACCCTCTGAGTTACTCTTGCACTTTGTGTCCTTTTGTGTAAACCAGCATCTTTAGTTCCTTACTTCTACAATTGGATAAGAAGTTGCCTCGACACAGATAGCATGATAGGTCAGGATTGAATTTGGGACCTGGGAGGTATAAGGCTGCAGCTGAATCTGTTATACCAATGTGGAGATGAGGAACGCAGAGTACTATCTTATTTGTTTGCAAACTCGAACTCGACACCAACATGCCTAATGCCATAGTGGTAGAGTTGCTCCCTTACAGCGTCAGAGACCCGGGTTCGATCCTCACTATGGGTGCTGTCTGTATGGTTTTTGTACGTTCTCCCTGTGACTGCGTGGGTTTCCTCCAAGTGTTCCAGTTTCCTGGCACATCCCAAAGATGTGCAGGCATGTAGGTTACTTTGCGACCATAAATTGCCCCAAGTGAGTTGGATAGAACTAATGTATGGTATCGTTGGTCGGTGTTGACTCGGTGGGCTGAAGGGCCTGTTTCCACGCTGTATTTCTAAACAAAACTAAACTAAACCGGGTCTCTGACATTCTAGGGCAGCAACTCCATCTCTGCGCCAGTGTTGGAACATGCTGGGATTGTGAAAGGTTTACCCAGCATTGATCTTTTCACTCTTCCTTGTATCTCCCTCTGCAGATGTCCCTGTGATTGTTGCTTCTCTGTTGGACTTAGAGCCTATTTACTCACGACTCGTTGCAAACTTGGAGGGCGGACGGAGTTTGTACGTTTTGGCAGAAGTCGTCCACATCTCCAACCAGCAACTGCAATCTTCCAGTATGCAGGAATCTTTGTAAAATTCCAGGGATTCCGTAGGGATGAGAGTGGGGATTTTTGCCGGCAACTCTCAGGAGGCATGTTACAGACTCCAGCTGTTGTTGACTTCGACTTCCAAAGAATTACGTAGAACTCTCGAATCCCAGAGCAATTTCCAATTCCAATCCCACACTCCTATTTTCCAGGAGAGCATTCCTTACAATCAAAATTAACAGGAAAAGTAATTGTGGGCTGGAGGGTTTGCTCCTGTAATGTACCAATTCTATATTCTATGTTAAAACAGAATATTCCTGATTTCAACATCCCTCAGGTTTCAAACTATTTCTCAAACCCCCTCCAAAGGTCATTCTCATTACCTTAAACTTAACTTATGCCCTCCAGTTTTAAATATCTCCCTTAACCTATGCGCCGCTATCTATGCCCCTCATCATTTTACATGTCTTAATCAGGTCCCTCCTTGTCCCCCTTCACTCCAACCAAAACAAACCCAGACTGTCCAGTCTTTAGGGGCGGCACAGTAGCACAGCGGTAGAGTTGCTACCTTACAGCTCCAGAGACACGGATTCCATCAAGTCTGCAGGGAGTTAGTACATTCTCTCTGTGACCACGTGGGTTTTCTCCTGGTGTTCTGGTTTCCTCCCACATTCCAAGGATGTGCAGGTTTGTAGGTTAATTGGCTTCTGTAAGTTGTCCCTAGTGTGTGGAATAGAATTAGTGCACGGGGTGATCGCTGGTGGGTGCAGTCTTAGTCCCTGTTTTCATACTGTATCTCTAAATAAAAACAGTACAGAACAGGACCTTTAGCCCATAACGTCAGTGCCGAACATGATGCCAAAGTAATCTAATCCCATTTGCCATTTGCTTACAGACGGTCCATACCTTCTATCCACTGTATGTTGATGTGTTGTCTAAATGCCTGTTAAACACTACTATTACATCAGCCTCCACCACCATCCCTGGCAGCAGGTTCCTGAGAACCTTCTTCAGCCTGAAAGTAGAGGGGAGGGAACTAGAGGTAGGAAAAGGCCAGAACAAAGCAGGGCCGGCAACAGATGACCAAGGAAGGGTGGAGCCCGTAATGGCCCATTGTTGGCTGGGGAAGAGGTGAAAATGAGGGGATACAGGGATGAGTTCAGTGGAGCTAATAAGATTACCTGGGTGGGGGGGTGGGGGTGGGGGGAGAGACGGAATGCAGAGATTACAAAATGAGAGAAATCACGACTCATACCGTTGGGTTGTAAGCTGCCCAAACGAAATAGGATGTGCTGTTCCTCCAATTTGCGTGTGGCCTCACTCTGACAGTGGAGGAGGCCCATGACAGAAAGGTGCGGGAATGGGAAGGGGAGTTAAAACGTTTAGCAACTGTAGAGCACGTAGGCCATGGCGTAGGACAAGGTGAAACATCATCCTTTCCCTCCAGAGATGCTGCCTGACCCGCTGAGTTACTACAGCACTTTGTGTCTATCTTCGGTATAAACCAGCATCTGCAGTTCCTTTCTACAGGTTCAAGAAGGTGCTGGAAGCCTCTTTAAAAACAAATCCCCACTGACTCCTGCGAACCTCTGGTTCAAAGTGCGCCCCAAGTGGAGGAGGAGTAATGGGGGAGGTATGGAGAATCTCAGAGATGCAGAAGGAAACCCTAAATTAGCAGGGAGCGGAGAGGGTCATGGATAGGAAAGGTTCCAACTGAGGAGGCCCCTGAGCCATCATGGGCAAGTTGGGCCGAAGGGCCTGTTTCCATGCTGGATTACTCCACGGAGGAGAGAGAGCACACCACTGTCTACACCCATTAAGTACATCAAACACCATCTGTGGAAGAATCTACAGTTCCCCCAGGATAATCCTGTGCATAGGAGAGAGGGCAGGGCTGAAGATGTCCTAGTTGGGTTGCTCCAGGCCTGGCCAAGCTGGCCATCCGTGAGTCACGGCTCCAGGCAGAAGAGGATCGGTCCGAGCCAGCTGCCTGCCCCTTTTTCGGAGTTATGTCTGCACCCGGGTGGTTATAGAGGGACTACGCGCTGTCCAAGGGGCCCCGGGGGATTTCTAGAAACCGCAGTGCGCCCGGAGGGGGGGGGGGGGGTGGAATGCATTCTTAAAAGGACGGGGAAATAGTTGTTTAATAGTATATTTGGTATTGAAGAATATGTGTTTGACTTGTGTTATGGTGGTGGGTTTTGTTTTGAATTATTTCGTATTGTGCTACTATCGTAAATAATTGAATAAATTATTTTTGGTTATAAAATTTAAAAAATAATCAATAAATAAAAATTTTAAAATGGCACAGCTGATACAGCCACTGCCTCACAACGTCAGTGACACGGGTTCAATCCTGACTACGGGTGCTATCTGTGTGAAGCTGGCATGTTCTGTGTGCCTCTGTGGGGTTTCTCAGAGTGTTCCGGTTTCCTCCCACATCTCAAAGAACATGTAGGGTTTGAAGGCTAATTGGCCCTTTGTAAAATTGCCCCTCGTGTGTAGGAAATGGGAATAACATGGAACTAGTGCAAATGGGTGATTGATGCTCGGCGTGGACTCGATGGGTCAAAGGGCCTGTTTCCATGCTGTATCTAAACTAAACTGGTCAGTGTCCAGAGTATTCATTGTTGGACATCCATAGGTCATGTTCATGTCAGAGGGGCAGAAGTAGACCATTTGGCCCATCAAGTCTACTCTGCCATTCAATCATGGCTGACCTATCTTTCCCTCTTAACCCCATTCTCCTGCCTTCTCCCCACAACTACTGATACCGTACTAATCAAGAATCTGTCAATCTCTGCCTTAAAAATACCCAATGGTGCCATCTGTGGGAATGAATCCCACAGATTCACCACCCTCAGACTAAAGAAATTCCTCCCCATCCCCTTTCTAATGATGTGCCATTTTATTCTGAGGCTATGGACTCTGGTCCTAGACTCTCCCATGACTGGAAACATCCTCTCCACATCCACTCTATCCAGGCCTTTCACTATTCGGGAAGTTTCAATAAGGTCCCCCCTCATCCTTCTAGACTACAGTGTGTACAGCCCCAGTGCCGTCAATTGCTCATGATACATTAACCCATTCATCCTCGAGATCATTTTTGTAAATGTCCTCTGCGCCCTCTTCAATGCCTGCACATCCTTAGATAGAAACAAAGAAACATAGAAAATAGGTGCAGGAGGAGGACATTCGGCCCTTCGAGCCAGCACTGCCATTCATTGTGATCATGGCTGATCGTCCCCAATCAATAACCCGTGCCTGCCTTCTCCCCATATCCCTCGATTCCACTAGCCCCTAGAGCTCTATCTAACTCTCTCTTAAATCCATCCAGTGATTTGGCTTCCACTGCCCTCTGTCGCAGAGAATTCCACAAATTCACAACTCTCAGGGTGAAAAAGTTTTTACTCACCTCAGTTTTAAATGGCATCCCCTTTATTCTAAGACTGTGGCCCCTGGTTCTGGACTCGCCCAACATTGGGAACATTTTTCCTGCATCTAGCTTGTCCAGTCCTTTTATAATTTTATGTTTCTATAAGATCCCCTCTCATCCTTCTAAACTCCAGTAAATACATGCCTAGTCTTTTCACTCTTTCCTCATACGACAGTCCCGCCATCCCAGGGATCAATCTCGTGAACCTACGCTGCACTGCCTCAATTACAAGGATGTCCTTCCTCAAATTAGGAGACCAAAACTGTACACAATACTCCAGATGTGGCCTTATACAATTGCAGAAGACACCTCTTTATTCCTATACTGAAATCCTCTTGTTATGAAGGTCAACATTCCATTAGCTTTCTTCACTGCCTGCTGTACCGGCATACAAACTTTCAGTGACTGGTGTACAAGGACACCCAGGTCTCGCTGCACCTCCTCCTTACCTAACCTAATTCCATTGAGATAATAACCTGCCTCCTTGTTTTTGCCGCCAAAGTGGATAACCTCACATTTATCTATATTATACTGCATCTGCCACATATCTGCCCACTCACTCAACCTGTCCAGGTCACCCTGCAACCTCCTAACATCCTCTTCACAGTTTACACTGCCACCCAGCTTCGTGTCATCCACAAACTTGCTAGTGTTGCTTCTAATTCCCTCTTCCAAATCATTTATATATGGTAAACAATTGTGGCCCCAACACCGAGCCTTGCGGCACTCCACTCGCCACTGCCTGCCATTCTGAAAATGACCCGTTTACTCCTACTCTTTGCTTCCTGTCTGCCAACCAATTTTCTATCCATGTCCACACCCTACCCCCATACCAATTTTACTCACCAATCTCCCGTGCAGGACCTTATCAAAGGCTTTCTGAAAGTCTAGATACACTTCATTCACTGGCTCCCCTTCATCTATTTTACTTGTCGCATCCTCAAAAAATTCCAGAAGATTAGTCAAGCATGATTTCCTTTTCATAAATCCATGCTGACTTGGACTTATCCTTTTACTGCTATCCAAATGCACCTTTATTATCTCTTTAATAATTGACTCCAGCATTTTTCCCACCACCGAAGTCAGGCTAACTGGTCTGTAATTCCCCGTTTTCTCTCTCGCTCCTTTCTTGAAAAGTGGGATAACATTAGCTATCCTCCAATCCACAGGAACTGATCCTGAATCTATTGAACATTGGAAAATGATCACCATGCGTCCATTATTTCTAGAGCCACCTCCCTGAGGACCTTGGGATGCAGACCATCAGGCCCAGGGGATTTATCATCCTTCGGTCCCATTAGTCTACCCAATACTATTTCTCGCCTAATGAAAATTTCTTTCAGTTCGTCTACCCCCCTAGATCCTCTGTCTTCCAGTATATCTGGGAGATCGTTTGTGTCTTCCTTAGTGAAGACAGATCCGAAGTACCTGTTCAACTCTTCTGCCATTTCCTTGTTACCCATAATAATTTCACCCATGTTTGCCTTCAAGGGACCCACATTTGCTACTCTTTTTCTCTTAATATATCTAAAGAAGCTTTTACTGTCCTTCTTTATATTTGGCCAGCCTCCCCTCGTACTTCATCTTTTCAGCCCGTATTGCCCGTTTTGTCACCTTCTGTTGTCCTATGAAAGTTTCCCAATCCTCTGGCTTCCGGCTACTCTTTGCTGTGTTATGCATCTTCTCTTTTAGTTTTATTCCATCCCCAACTTCCCTTGTCAGCCACGGTTGCCTCCAACTCCCCCTCCTCTCTCTTCCTCAGATATGGGGGTCCAAACTGCTCACAATACTCCAAATGCCTTGCAAAGCCTCAGCATTACACCCTTGCCTTTACACTCTAGTCCCCTTGAAAGAAATGCTAGCAATGCATTTGCATAACTTACTCACCGATTCAACTTGCAAATTGACCTTTTGGAAATCCTGCACCAGCACTCCCAAGCAAGTCAGGGCGCCTGAACCGGTGTCTTTTTAGTAAATCCCAGACCAGGAAACCAATTTCAAGACAAGTCCACTGCGGGGCGCAACGCCTCAGCGAATTTTTGTTTTGTTTTGTTTGGACTTTGCCTTTAGTAAAGAGAGACTTCCAAAGTTCACAAACTGACAAGAAAAGTCGGGCGGACAGTTGAGGTAGTGCGCGTTGGAGAGAGAGAGAGAGACAGAGAGAAGGAGAGGGAGAGAGAGAGAGAGAGAGAGAGAGAGAAGGAGAGGGAGAGAGAGAGAGAGAGAAGGAGAAGGAGAAGGAGAAGGAGAGAGAGAGAGAGAGAGAAGGAGAGGGAGGCGGACGTTTCTTGCCTGTGGCCGGGAGGTGAAGGTGCAAAAGCATCACGTTGAACTTGGATTCACAATTCATTCTCACCCTCCAGAACCCTGAAGTCCCGGCACATTCACCCGGCGAGGGACACGCCGCCGGACTTTCCCCATTTGTGGCGCAAGGAACACAGTTGGAGCCGGTACGAAGAGGAAGAGAGAGAGAGAGAGAGAGAGAGAGTGTGAGTGTTTTGGACGGAGGAGTCAGGGAAACAAGCAACAACCCACCGCGAAAGCAAGGGATTATTACAATGGGAAGAGGCGCCAGTGTTCTCCAGAACTGACCTGAATCGCTCCAGACCACAGTTGAAGGTATTTTTCTATTTTACTCTGACTGCAAAGGTCAAAACCACATTCAGCTTCTTTCTTTCTTTCTTTCTTTCTTTCTTTCTTTCTTTCTTTCTTTCTTTCTGTATCAAAACCCCGATTACTGATTCCCCTCGTTCCAAAATCCCATTAAATGCTCAGATGTGAAATTAGTGGGAGAAAGTTTCTATTGGTACCAACAAAGTTTCTATTGGTAGCAACAAAGTTTCTTTGGTAGCAACAACTTTTGCTGCCTCCTTTTCGTGCCGCTGTTAATTTAAAACTATAATTTGTCCCCTTTTTTTTCACCCCCCACCCCCCTCTCCTTCAAATTCTGCGTTTTGACACTGGCTATACAGAATGTGCCAGT
This sequence comes from Rhinoraja longicauda, assembly GCF_053455715.1. Lineage (NCBI taxonomy): Eukaryota > Metazoa > Chordata > Chondrichthyes > Rajiformes > Arhynchobatidae > Rhinoraja > Rhinoraja longicauda. The sequence continues at coordinate 20,709,449 of NC_135965.1, forward strand.
GTGCTCGTTGGGTTGTTTGTTCGCATGGTCAGACATCCACTCGTTTGTCTGACAGATGTTATCTGAAACATTTGTAGCGCTTCCAATGGAGTGGAGCGAAGGGACAACTTAACCCGTCGGCGCCTGCCACAAGCTCCCTCCCCCCCCCCCCCCTTCCTCCTCCCCCCCCCCCCTTCCTCCTCCCCCCCCCCCTTCCTCCTCCCCCCCCCCTTCCTCCTCCCCCCCCCCCTTCCTCCTCCCCCCCCTTCCTCCTCCCCCCCCTTCCTCCTCCCCCCCCCCTTCCTCCTCCCCCCCCCTTCCTCCTCCCCCCCCCTTCCTCCTCCCCCCCCCTTCCTCCTCCCCCCCCCTTCCTCCTCCTCCCCCCCCCCCTTCCTCCTCCTCCCCCCCCCCTTCCTCCTCCTCCCCCCCCCCCTTCCTCCTCCTCCCCCCCCCTTCCTCCTCCTCCCCCCCCCCCCTTCCTCCTCCTCCCCCCCCCCCTTCCTCCTCCTCCCCCCCTCCTTCCTCCTCCTCCCCCCCCCTTCCTCCTCCTCCCCCCCCCCTTCCTCCTCCTCCCCCCCCCCCTTCCTCCTCCTCCCCCCCCCCCTTCCTCCTCCTCCCCCCCCCCCCCTTCCTCCTCCTCCCCCCCCCCCCTTCCTCCTCCTCCCCCCCTCCTCCTCTCACATTGTGAGGGAGATTAGACCGCGAGTAGACGAAACTATGCACGGCTTCCAAGCTCCCAGTTATCGGAAAGTTCAAGGATACAGTAAACAACGGGAAACAGAATGTCCTCTCTCGTGGAAGTTGGAGAAAGTTGACCTGATAGTGGAAGTGAACTTAACCTCCCTCGTCTTGCCAAGAAGCAAGCACCCATCTATCTGAGCACGTCCCATTTATAAAGACATGGTCGCACAGCGTGGAAAACAGGCCCTTTCGCCCCAACTTGCCCACGTCGGCCAACAGGTCCCATCAACACTAGTCACACCTGCCTGCGTTTGGCCCATATCCCTCCAAACCTGTCCCATCATTACTAGTCACACCTGCCTGCGTTTGGCCCACATCCCTCCAAACCTGTCCCATCATTACTAGTCACACCTGCCTGTGTTTGGCCCATATCCCTCCAAACCTGTCCCATCAACACTAGTCTCACCTGCCTGCGTTTGGCCCACATCCCTCCAAACCTGTCCCATCAATACTAGTCACACCTGCCTGTGTTTGGCCCATATCCCTCCAAATCTGTCCCATCGACACTAGTCACACCTGCCTGCGTTTGGCCCACATCCCTCCAAACCTGTCCCATCAATACTAGTCACACCTGCCTGCGTTTGGCCCATATCCCTCCAAACCTGTCCCATCAACACTAGTCACACCTGCCTGCGTTTGGCCCATATCCCTCCAAACCTGTCCCATCAATACTAGTCACACCTGCCTGTGTTTGGCCCATATCCCTCCAAACCTGTCCCATCAACACTAGTCACACCTACCTGCATTTGGCCCATATCCCTCCAAACCTGTCCCATCAATACTAGTCACACCTGCCTGCGTTTGGCCCATATCCCTCCAAACCTGTCCCATCATTACTAGTCACACTTGCCTGCGTTTGGCCCATATCCCTCCAAACCTGTCCCATCCATCTACCTGTCTAAATGTTTCTTAAACATTGCGATAGTACCTGCCTCGACTACCTCCACCGGTTGCCCCTGAGAGGAGCTACGCACGGTGGCACAGCGGTAGAGTTGGTGCCTTACAGTGCCAGAGACCCAGGTTCGATCCTGACTACCGGTGCAATACAGAGATTGGATGTTCTTCCCATTGCCACGTGGGTTTCCTCCAGGTGCTCTAGCTTCCTCCCACATCCCAAATATGTGTGGGTTTTGTAGGTTGATTGGCTTCGGTAAAAATTGTAAATTGTGTTAGCGGGAAGACATGGGCCAACGCTGTATCTCTAAATAAACAAAAATAAAGGTTCCTTTTTAATCTTTTCCCACTTGCCATAAATCTATGCCCTCTAGTTCTTGATTCCCCTGCTCTGTGTAAAAGACTGGGCATTCACCCAATAAATCCCCCTCATGATTTTATTCACCTCTCTAAGATCACTGCTCAGCCTTCTACGCTCCAAGAAATAAAGTCCCAGCCAGCCAAATATCTCCCTCCAGCTCAGGCTCTGAAGTCTTGGCAACATCCTTGTAAATCTTCTCTGTACCCTTTCCAGCTCATGGCATCTTTGCAGTGGGGTGATTTTACCAATTTCACCAATAAACCTGCACGTATTTGGGATGTGGGAGGAAACCGGAGCACCTGGAGAAAAGCCACATGATCACGAAAAGAACGTGCAAACTCCACAAAGACAGCACCCGAGGTCAGGATCGAACCCGGGTCTCTGTCGTCGTGAGGCAACGGCTCTACCATCTGTGGCACTGAGACATTGCCATTCTTTAGTTGTGGGTTTAAATCAGGCATACTGGTTTAAACCGGGAGGCACAGTGAGCACAGCAGTAGAGTTGCTACCTCACAGCACCAGAGACCCATGTTCAATCCTGGCTACAGGTGCTGTCTGTACGGAATTTGTACATTCTCCCTGTGACTGCGTGGGTTTTCTCTGTGTTCCAATTTCCACCCACATTCCAAAGACGTGAGGGTTTGGAGATTAATTGGCTTCAGTAGAGCTTGTAAATTGTCCCTAGGACATAGGATAGTGCTAGTGTATGGGGTCATCGCCGGTCGGCGCGGACTCGAAGGGCCAGTTTCCATGCAGTATCTCTAAAATCTCAAGTACTCTGTGCAGATTTACTTTGAAAGGAACTCGTCAACTCATTTAATATGCCAACACTAACTCCCCCTCCCATTCCCACGCTGACCTTTCTGTCCTGGGCCTCCTCCATTGTCAGAGTGAGATGGAGAATTGCTGTCGTAATAGTTTCACTGTCATCCTGCTGAGTTTCACTGTCTGTATAACTCGTTATCACCTCCTCCACAGCCAACAATGGACTGTGGGCTCCACCTTTCCTTGAACATCGTTGCTTTTTGCATATCTTTCATTAATTTGTTTTGTGTACCGTCTATACCTCTCAGTTCCCTTTCCCCTGACTCTCAGTCCGAAGAAGGGTTTCAACCCGAAATGTCGCCTATTCCTTTTCTCCAGAGGTGCCTGACCCACTGAGTTACTCCAGCTTTTTGTGCCTATCCTCCATTTTGTTCGTTCTGCTGAATAACCTACTGGGTGCAAGAATAGATTCTAGTTGGGAGTAATTAGCATTCATTTAAAGAATCTGTTGTTAGGCTGGAGAGATTGCAGAGAAGATTTACGAGGATGTTGACAGGACTCGAAGCCTGAGTGAGAGGGAGAGGTTGAGCAGGCTAGGACTTTATTCCTTGGAGTGCAGTTTAGGATGAGGGGTGATCTTATAGAGGTGTACAAAATCATGAGAGGAATAGATCTGGTAAATGCAGTCTTTTATCAAGAGTAGGGGAATCACGAACCAGAGGTCATAGGTTTACGGTGGGGGGTGGGTGGGTGGGGGCGTAAGTATTTAATAGAAACCCGAGGGACATCTTTTTTTACACAAAGCATTGTGGGTGCATGGAATGAGCAGCCGGAGGAGGTAGATGAGGCAGGTAATACCATAACATTTAAGAGACATTTGGGCAGGTGCATGGATAGGACAGATTTCGAGGGATATGAGCCAAACACAGGCAGGTGGGAGTCATGTAGATGGGGGACCTTGGTTGGTATGGGCAAGTTGGCCCAAGGGCCCTGCTTCCACACTGTATGACTCTATGACTCTTTCTTCTGTTGTTGGACAGGACATCCCCTCTCAGTCCACACCAAACACCGGACCCCTCCATGACGCCGGCAATGAGTTATGGTTGACGGAGCTTTGTGAACCAGGCTGCCACCTCTGTCAAACCGATGTGTAACCTCAATGGCCATGATGGATCAGGAGAGTGAGGTTGACTTGTCCAATCTTGCCATAACTCCACTGTGGAGGAAGAAACGGCCGACCCCCAAATCGCCCAGCACCGGCCCCTTTACTCAACGGACCAGGGTAAGGCCGGCTTCCTCCCTGATTGATGGAGTCCTAGTGACGGACTTCCCTGTGGAAGGTGGCATGACTGCTGCCAACCCCAGTAACGGGATTGAGGTGCCTTCTCCCAAGTGTCGGGTCCTGTTGCAGAGACAGCCCTCCACCCAGTCTCTTCCTGCCCCCGACAGGCCACATCATGTCCTCAGCACCAACAGTGCCGTGTCGCTGAAGAATGGCTCCCAGCAGATCATTCCCAAAGACTTGGCGTCGGGAATCAGGGTCAAGAACCTTCACCAGAACAGCCAGCTGCGGCCTTTTGGTGGCAGAAACCGGAGAGTGCAGAGTATGCTGGAGACGGCCAGTGCCCCTCTCGTACCCAGAGTACATGTGGACGGGGATACGGACCCTGAGCCGGACAGCCCCGGACAGCTCCGACGAGGGCTGAGGTCCACTTCGTACCGAAGGGCGGTGGTCAGCGGCTTTCTATCCGACAACGCATCCAACGTGAAGCCAAGTAGCCGGAGGTCCCAACCCAACCTCAAAACTGTGGTTGAAGACAAGGAGAAATTCTCCACCTTGGCCAGAGTAAAGGTAATCTTTAATTGATCAGTCATTTTAATTCATCTACTCCGCTATTCGATCATGAATAATCTGTCTTTCTCTCTCAACCCCATTCTCCTGCCTTCTTCCCATAACCTTTGACACCATTACTAATCAAGAACCTGTCGATCTCCGCTTTAAAAATACCCAATGACTTGGCCTCCACCGCTGTCTGTGGCAATGAATTCCATAGATTCACCACCCTCTGGCTAAAGAAATTCCTCTTCGTCTCCATTTTGAAGGTACGTCCTTTTATTCTGAGGCTGTGCCCTCTTGACCTAGACTCTCCCACTAGTGGAAACATCCTCTCCACATCCGCTCTATCGAGGCTTTTCACTATTCGGTTTCAATGAGATCCGCCCTCATCCTTCTAAACTCCAGCGAGTACAAGCCCAGAACTGTCAAACACTCCTAGATAGTGAAATATAATAACTGGGAACTGCAGATGCTGGTTTATACCAAAGGAAGACACAAAATATAAGCAAGACTTGCAAAAGGGTGCAGCCCTGTTCGGGTGCAGCCCAGTGAGAAAAGTGCGAGTCTTTGGCTGCGAGTCTTCGGCGAGGAGGCTGAGGTGAGGAGGTTACAATATTTTTAAGCCTGAACTGTTTATAGACACAAAGTAATGGCGGAAAAGTTGGTGCAGTGTGTTTCCTGCAGGATGGGGAAGATAGGGACGTCGCTGGAGCTTCTGGGAGCTACACCTGCAAGAACTGTGTCCAGGTGCAGCTCCTGAATGGACGTGTGGTGGAGTTGGAGAGGCAGTTGGATGACCTCAGGGCCATCTGGGAATGCGAGAGTTTCCTCGACAGGACCTATTGTGAGGCTGTCACGCCAAGGGTCCAGGTCGAGCGAAGGTGGGAGACTGTTTCAGGGGGGAGTGGACGTGGACTACAGGAGACCCAGTGGCTGTGCCTATTGCAAATAGGTATACCCTCTTGGGAACTGTCGGGGCAGAAGACGTTTCCAGTCCGATTGGCGGACCTGTTGGCAAGGATACTCGACAGGGGAGACCGAAGTCAGGAAGAGCCGTAGTGGTGGGTGACTCCATCGTCCGAGGGACGGACAGAAGATTCTGTGGCAGCAGGAGGGACTTGAGGATGGTCTGTTGCCTCCCTGGTGCCAGGGTTCAGCACATCACGGACCGGCTTCAGAAAATCCTAGTGAGGGAAGGCGATTAACCTGAAGTCGTTGTGCACGTGGGCACGAATGACGTCGGGTGGAACAGGAAGGAGGTGCTACAGCGGGAGTTTAGAGAGTTAGGAAAAAGACTGAGAAGTAGGACGTCGAAGGTGGTTATCTCTGGACTGCTACCGGTACCTCGTGCTGGTGAGGCCAGGAACAGAGAGATAGAGGGTATGAATTTATGGCTGAGGGGCTGGTGCAGAGAGCAGGGATTTAGATTTCTGGACCACTGGGATCTCTCCTGGGCTAGGGGTGACTTGTACAAAAGGGACGGGTTACATCTTAACAGCAGGGGGACAAACATTCTGGCAGGCAGGTTTGCTAGTGCGACACCTGTGGCTTTAAACTAAGTAGTGGGGGGGAGGGGTTAACAAATTGTGAATATGAAGATGAGGTTAAAGGGAATACAGGAGATATTGCAGAAGACTCTCGGAAGAATGGGAACAGAAGTTCTAGAGGGGAAAAGAGATTAAGGGCAGGGCCATTTGTGACCGATGTGAGAGGGGAGGTAAATACAGAAGTTAAAGTGTTGTACTTAAATGCGCGTAGTATAAAAAATAAAGTGGATGAGCTTGAGGCTCAGTTAGTCATGGGCAAGTATGATGTTGTAGGGATCACTGAGACATGGCTACAAGAGGACCAGGGCTGGGAACTGAATATTCAGGGGTACACAACGTATAGAAAAGACAGACAGGTGGGCAGAGGGGGTGGGGTTGCTCTGCTGGTAAGGAATTATATTCATTCCCTTGCAAGGGGTGACATAGAATCAGGAGATGTTGAATCAGTATGGATAGAAATGAGGAATTGTAAGGGTAAAAAGACCCTAATGGGAGTTATCTATAGGCCCCCAAACAGTAGCCTCGACATAGGGTGCAAGTTGAATCAGGAGATAAAATTGGCGTGTCACAAATGTAATGCTATGGTGGTTATGGGAGATTTCAACATGCAGGTAGACTGGGAAAATCAGGTTGGAAATGGACCCCAGGAAAGAGAGTTTGTAGAGTGCCTTCGAGATGGATTCTTAGAACAGCTTGTACTGGAGCCTACCAGGGAGAAGGCAATTCTGGATTTAGTGTTGTGTAATGATCCTGATCTGATAAGGGGACTAGAGGTAAAAGAGCCATTAGGAGGCAGTGATCACAACATGATAAGTTTTACTCTGCAAATGGAAAGGCAGAAGGGAAAATTGGATGTGTCAGTATTACAGTATAGCAAAGGGGATTACAGAGGCATGAGGCAGGAGCTGGCCAAAATTGACTGGAAGGAGGCCCTAGCAGGGAAGACGGTAGAACAGCAATGGCAGGTATTCCTGGGAATAATACAGAGGTTGCAGGATCAATTTATCGCAAAGAGGCGGAAAGACTCTAAGGGGAGTAAGAGACACCTGTGGCTGACAAGGGAAGTCAAGGACAGCATAAAAATTAAGGAGAGGAAGTATAACATAACAAAGAAGAGTGGGAAGACAGAGGATTGGGACTCTTTTAAAGAGCAACAAAAGTTAACTAAAAAGGCAATACGGGGAGAAAAGATGAGGTACGAGGGTAAACTAGCCAATAATATAAAGGAGGATAGCAAAAGTTTTTTTAGGTACGTGAAGAGGAAAAAAATAGTCAAGGCAAATGTGGGTCCCTTGAAGACAGAAGCAGGGGAATTTATTATGGGGAACAAAGAAATGGCAGACGAGTTAAACCGTTACTTTGGATCTGTCTTCACTGAGGAAGATACACACAATCTCCCAAATGTTCTAGGGGCCGGAGAACCTAGGGTGATGGAGGAACTGAAGGAAATCCACATTAGGCAGGAAATGGTTTTGGGTAGACTGATGGGACTGAAGGCTGATAAATCCCCAGGGCCCGATGGTCTGCATCCCAGGGTACTTAAGGAGGTGGCTCTAGAAATAGTGGAAGCATTGGAGATCATTTTTCAATGTTCTATAGATTCAGGATCAGTTCCTGTGGATTGGAGGATAGCAAATGTTATCCCACTTTTTAAGAAAGGAGGGAGAGAGAAAACGGGGAATTACAGACCAGTTAGCCTGACTTCGGTGGTGGGAAAAATGCTGGAGTCAATTATTAAAGAGGTACTAACGGTGCATTTGGATAGCAGTAAAAGGATAAGTCCAAGTCAGCATGGATTTATGAAAAGGAAATCATGCTTGACTAATCTTCTGGAATTTTTTGAGGATGCGACAAGTAAAATAGATGAAGGGGAGCCAGTGGATGAAGTGTATCTAGACTTTCAGAAAGCCTTTGATAAGGTCCTGCACGGGAGATTGGTGAGTAAAATTGGTATGGGGGTAGGGTGTGGACATGGATAGAATATTGGTTGGCAGACAGGAAGCAAAGAGTAGGAGTAAACGGGTCATTTTCAGAATGGCAGGCTGTGGCGAGTGGAGTGCCGCAAGGCTCGGTGTTGGGGCCACAATTGTTCACAATTGTTTACCATATATATAAATGATTTGGAAGAGGGAACTAGAAGCAACACTAGCAAGTTTGTGGATGACACGAAGCTGGGCGGCAGTGTAAACTGTGAAGAGGATGTTAGGAGGTTGCAGGGTGACCTGGACAGGTTGAGTGAGTGGGCAGATATGTGGCAGATGCAGTATAATATAGATAAATGTGAGGTTATCCACTTTGGCAGCAAAAACAAGGAGGCAGGTTATTATCTCAATGGAATTAGGTTAGGTAAGGGGGAGGTGCAGCGAGCCCTGGGTGTCCTGATGGTCTGCATCCCAGGGTACTTAAGGAGGTGGCTCTAGAAATAGTGGAAGCATTGGAGATCATTTTTCAATGTTCTATAGATTCAGGATCAGTTCCTGTGGATTGGAGGATAGCAAATGTTATCCCACTTTTTAAGAAAGGAGGGAGAGAGAAAACGGGTAATTATAGACCAGTTAGTCTGACATCAGTGGTGGGGAAGATGCTGGAGTCAATTATAAAGACGAAATTGCTGAGCATTTGGATAGCAGTAACAGGATCATTCCGAGTCAGCATGGATTTACGAAGGGGAAATCATGCTTGACAAATCTACTGGAATTTTTTGAGGATGTAACTAGGAAAATTGACAGGGGAGAGTCAGTGGATGTGGTGTACCTCGACTTTCAGAAAGCCTTCGACAAGGTCCCACATAGGAGATTAGTGGGCAAAATTAGAGCACATGGTATTGGGGATAGGGTACTGACATGGATAGAAAATTGGTTGACAGACAGAAAGCAAAGAGTGGGGATAAATGGGTCCCTTTCGGAATGGCAGGCAGTGACCAGTGGGGTACTGCAAGGTTCGGTGCTGGGACCCCAGCTATTTACGATATACATTAATGACTTAGATGAAGGGATTAAAAGTACCATTAGCAAATTTGCAGATGATACTAAGCTGGGGGGTAGTGTGAATTGTGAGGAAGATGCAATAAGGCTGCAGGGTGACTTGGACAGGTTGTGTGAGTGGGCGGATACATGTCAGATGCAGTTTAATGTAGATAAGTGTGAGGTTATTCACTTTGGAAGTAAGAATAGAAAGGCAGATTATTATCTGAATGGTGTCAAGTTAGGAAGAGGGGATGTTCAACGAGATCTGGGTGTCCTAGTGCATCAGTCACTGAAAGGAAGCATGCAGGTACAGCAGGCAGTGAAGAAAGCCAATGGAATGTTGGCCTTCATAACAAGAGGAGTTGAGTATAGGAGCAAAGAGGTCCTTCTACAGTTGTACCGGGCCCTGGTGAGACCGCACCTGGAGTACTGTGTGCAGTTTTGGTCTCCAAATTTGAGGAAGGATATTCTTGCTATTGAGGGCGTGCAGCGTAGGTTCACTAGGTTAATTCCCGGAATGGCGGGACTGTCGTATGTTGAAAGGCTGGAGCAATTAGGCTTGTATACACTGGAATTTAGAAGGATGAGGGGGGATCTTATTGAAACATATAAGATAATTAGGGGATTGGACACATTAGAGGCAGGAAACATGTTCCCAATGTTGGGGGAGTCCAGAACAAGGGGCCACAGTTTAAGAATAAGGGGTAGGCCGTTTAAGAATATGGGGTAGGCCATTTAGAACGGAGATGAGGAAGAACCTTTTCAGTCAGAGAGTGGTGAAGGTGTGGAATTCTCTGCCTCAGAAGACAGTGGAGGCCAGTTCGTTGGATGCTTTCAAGAGAGAGCTGGATAGAGCTCTTAAGGATAGCGGAGTGAGGGGGTATGGGGAGAAGGCAGGAACGGGGTACTGATTGAGAGTGATCAGCCATGATTGCATTGAATGGCGGTGCTGGCTCGAAGGGCTGAATGGCCTACTCCTGCACCTATTGTCTATTGTCTAAAATGCTGGAGTAACTCACTGGGTCTGAAGAACATGGATAGGTAACTTTTTCGGGTCGAAACCCTTCAGACTATTTGTGGTGGGGCTGGAAAGAAATCTGGAAGAGGGGAGGAACAGGACAGAGCATGCCCAGTGATAGGTGAACTCCACCTAGATAGTGATCTGCTTTAAAGTGGGGATATACTGAAGATGCGGCAGACTGTGAGTGCGGACTATGGAACATCTCCTAAGCTGTGACATGCTGCATTACACATGCACTGTAAAGGATCTTGCAGAGGCCAATGACGTGGCATTAAAATTTGCTCGCTACTGGCCCCAAAGGATAAAGAGAAGCGAATTGTGAAGCTCAGGGATAGAAAAGTTGCGAATTGTATAGCTGGTGGAAGGAATGTAGGTGGAGTGTAATATTGAGTCTAAAAGGTGGGGCGATGTGTTTGAAATTATGCACGATGTTGGTGAGGCCTAAGTTGGCCTATTGTGGACAGTTTGGGTCTCCCTGCTGCAGGAGAGAATGGTGTTAAGCTGGAAAGAGGGCAGAGACTTATAGGAATGTAGCTATGACTTGCGACCCTGAGCTATAGGGAGAGGTTGGGCAGGCTAGGACTCTATTCCTTGGAGCACAGGAGGCTGGGGGGTGATCTTATAGAGGCGTATAAAATCATGAGGGGAATAGATAGGGTGAATGCACAGAGTCTTTTACCCAGAGAAGGGGAATCATGAACCAGAAGACAAAGGTTTCAGGTGAGAGGGGAAAGATTTAAGACAAAACCTGGGCGGGGAATTCTTTCACTCAGAGTTTGTTGGGTATATGGAACGAGCTGCCAAATATGGTAGTAAGAACGTTTTGAAGATATTTAGATGTACATGGATAGGAAAGGTTTAGAGGGATATGTACCAAATGCAGGCAGGTGGAACTAGTGTAGATGGAGCATCTTGGTCGGCATGGACAAGTTAGGGTGAAGGGCTGTATGACTTTATGGCTTTATCCTGTAAAGTCTGTATGGTGCTGTGTGACTTTATCCCTGTTGTGGGACTGTTGCAAGCTCCCTTGAATCAATATAGTCTGCAATGCAAATGATATGCTGCAAAAATCAGCAAATTCATTTCCTTCCAGAATAACCATTGAATGTCAGGAGCTGGTCTTTTGAAAATTTAGATCTGCAGACAATAAATCTTTTTGCTACTGAAAAAATGTAGAAACAAGCTGCGTGAAGCTGTGATCAAGAACATAAAACAGGTAGCAGGATACAGACCAGTCGGCTGGCACAGTGACGCAGTGGTAGAGTTCCTGCCTTACAGCGCCAGTGACCCTGGTTCGATCTTGTCTATGGGTGCTGTCTGTATGGAGTTTGTACGTTCTCCCTGTGACTGTGTGGGTTTTCTCCGGTTTCCTCTCACATCCCAAGACGTGCAGGTTTTTAGTTTATTTGGCTTCTGTAAATTGCCCCTTGTGTCCCCAGATCGTTGGCCAGTGTGGGCTCAGTGGGCTGAAGAGCATGTTTCCATCCTGTGCCTCTAAATTAAACTAAATTGCTGGCAAATTGGGGTTATATAGATGGGTACTTGATGGTTGGCATGGACACGATGGGCTGAAAGGCCTGTTTCTGTGCTGCAGATCATGGAAAAGAATAGCAAAGGAGCAGGCCATTTGGCCCGCAATGCCTACGCTGAGGATGATGCTGTTAAACTAGTCTCCCCCTACCTGCACGTGATCCCTCCATTCCCTGCATATCCACGTATCTATCCAAAGTCTCCACTTGAACATCGACAAAGAAACCCTCTATCGTCGTGCCCATCTCCGCAACAGAAGAAGTCTTGTATTACTTCCACCAGGATGGCACGGTGGCGCAGCGGTAGAGTTGCTGCCTCACATCGCCAGAGACCTGGGTTTGATCCTGACTACGGATGCTGTCTGTTCGGAGTTTGCATGTTCTCCCTGTGACTGTGTGGGTTTTCTCCGGGTGCTCCAGTTTCCTCCCACACTCCAAAGACGTGCAGGTTTGTAGGTTAATTGGCTTTGGTAAAATTGTAAACGTTGTGCCTAGTGTGTGGGATAGTGCGAGTGTACGGGGTGATGGTGCAGACCCGGTCGGACGGTTTCCACGCTGTGTCTCTAAAGTCTCACGTCAAAAATCCTTTGTGAAGCCAGCATCCCCCAAAATCCTAGACATAGACAATTTATGGTGTAGTTGTCATTGTGACAGGCGGTATGGGCATGTGGAGATTCAGGGCTTATTCCTGTCCCTCTGACCTCTCCACTCAGGTCCCTGCTCAATCGGTGACTGAGATTGGTGCCAGGTCTGTTACTAATGAGATTCATTGGTACTAACCTGCTGGCTGATGTAGAGCCACTGCCTCACGGCGCCAGAGAACTGGGTTCATTTCTGATCTCGGCTGCTGTCTGTGTTGGTTTTGCATGTTCTCCCTGCGACCGCATGGATTTCCTCCGGGTGCTCCGGTTTCCACCCACATCCCAAAGACGTGTTGATTTTTCAGTTAATTGGGTCTCTGTAAATTGCCCCTAATGTGTAAGGAGTTGATGTGAAAGTGGGATAACATCGAACTAGTGTGAATAGATGATCGATGGTCGGTGTGGACTTGGTGGGCTAAAGGGCCTGTTTCCATGCTGTATCTTTCAATCAATGTTTCCATGCTGTATCAATGAATCAAGAATAGTGTATGTTCTTGAAATTATTGGATGCAGCGAGGTGCATCTGTATTCACTGAGGAGAAGGACATGGGGGAGAGACATAGATAGGGGGTAAACTAAGATGCTGGGACATATTGAGATCAAAAAATAAGTGAGTTTAGTTTATATTATTGTCACAGACTGAGTCCAGTCAGCGGAAAGACAATATATGATTACAATCAAGCCATTTACAGTGTACAGATACAGGATAAAGGAAATAATGTTTCCTTTGGGTCCGAGAATCTCCAATAAGGTAGAAGTTAGGTCAAGATCGTTCTCTAGTTGTCGATGGGATGGTTCGGTTGGCTGGTGACAGCCGGGAAGAAACTGTTACTGTTTCCATTCAAACCCTTTCAGCAAATGGATATTCTGGAACTGGGAGGTCAGACAACTCATGAGATTTAATATTAAAAAAATGTTTAGACAGGAATTCCTTTTGTGGGAACTCGCTGTGTGTACAAGAAAAAACAGAAAATGCGGTAAACACTCAGCAGGTCGGGCAGCATCTGCGGAAATAAAAGCAGTTACCATTTCAGGACTGGAACACTTTGTTTGATCTACTGGTCTGACTGAGCATCCCAAACCTGAAGGTGCTATTTCTCTTCCCACGGACACTGCCTGACCTGCTGAGAGTTTTCAGTTTTAGAGAAGAGATCATGAATTCATGTTGTGGGAGCAGAATTCCATTTTTCAATCCATCAGGTCAACTTTGCCATTCAATCGTTGCTGATCTATCTTTCCCTCCCAACCCCATTCTCAAGAACATGGAAACAGGTCCCTCACCCCACCTACTCCATACCCACCATCGATCACCCGTTCACACTGGTACTATGTCATCCCACTTTCTCATCCACTCCTTACACACCTGGGGCAATTTACAGAGGGACAATTAACCTACAAACTCGCACGACTTTGAGATGTGGGAGGAAACTGGAGCACCCGGAGAAAGCACACACGATCATTGTGAGAACGTGCAAACTCCACACACAGACAGCAGCTGAGGCCAGGGTTGAACCTGAGTCACTGGCTCAGCAGCTGTACCAACTGTGTACTAACTGTACCACCATAGCATTTTCTGGTTTTATTTCAGATTCTCAACACCTGCATGTTCTTTTTTTAAATTTTCATTTACTGTGCATGACTTCCATATTTTAGAACCTTGTTCGCAATGTGTTCACTTTAAAACTGATTTTGTTGCTGTAAAGCTCTGTAACTTATCCTGCAAGCACAGGGTATTTTGTGTCTCTGTCGTACTCTACATAATGACTGCATTTTCTGCCTTGGCTTTATATCCCTTGACTACCCAAGCAACGAAGAATACATCACACTCCACCTGACCTGGGAGCTTGTCATTGTGCATTGAGAATTGAAATAAAAATGTGTTTCCTCCCTAACCCTATTACTCAACGCATCTTAAAAGAAGCCGATTTCTTTCAGAATGTCTTTTATTTTGCAAGTATCTTGTTTCTTTAACAAGTGCTCCTGGGTACCAGTTAAATGGGACGCCTGCTGTTTTTTTTTAAATATACAAGTTTAAGGCTCCCAGTAAACTGGCACAGTTCCCCATCACCCACAACCCAACTTCTCTGGCACTTTGCCCAGCTGTGACTTTAAACCCTGCTGGGTTGAAAGAAGGCACTCTTTAAGACAACGCAGCTTTACACAATCCTCCCTGACTCCCCTCTCGCTGCCAAGGCTATCACTTGCTTTTGGCGTGGGAAACCCTCAATTTTTGACGTGTTTTCGGTGCGGTCCCTTGCCGTGGCATATCGCTTGGGGCAACCTATTGCAGTCAAAGGGAAGAGAACTGATCCTTCTTGATTCCCGACAAGTGTTTAGTTTATTGGAGTTTAGGTTAGTGGAGCTTAGGTTAGTGGAGTTTAGGTTAGTGGGGCTTAGGTTAGTGGAGTTTAGGTCAGTGGCGTTTAGGTTAGTGGAGTTTAGGCCAGTGGCTTTTAGGTTAGTGGCGTTTAGGTTAGTGGAGCTTAGGTCAGTGGCGTTTAGGTCAGTGGCGTTTAGGTTAGTGGCGTTTAGGTCAGTGGCGTTTAGGTTAGTGGCGTTTAGGTTAGTGGAGTTTAGGCCAGTGGCTTTTAGGTTAGTGGAGTTTAGGTTAGTGGAGCTTAGGTTAGTGGCGTTTAGGTTAGTGGAGTTTAGGTCAGTGGCGTTTAGGTTAGTGGTGTTTAGGTTAGTGGAGCTTAGGTTAGTGGAGCTTAGGTTAGTTGAGCTTAGGTTAGTGGAGCTTAGGTTAGTGGCGTTTAGGTTAGTGGAGTTCAGGTTAGTGGTGTTTAGGTTAGTGGCGTTTACTTTAGTCGAGTTTAGTTTAGTCTTTAGTTTATATGTTTAGTCTTTATTTTTTATAGGGCAGCACAGTGGCGCTAGGGTTGCTGCCTTACAACGCCAGAGACCTGGATTCGATCCTGACTACGGGTGCTGCCTGAATGGACTTTGTACGTTCTCCCTGTGACCACGTGGGTTTTCCCCGGGTGTTCCAGTTTCCTCCCACACTCCAAAGACGTGCAGGTTTGTAGGTTAATTGGCTTCGGTAAAAATTGTGAATCGTTCCTGGTGTGTAACATAGTGCTAGTGTACGGGGTGATTGCTGGTTGTCGCGGACTCGGTGGGCCGAAGGGCCTGTTTCCGCACTGTGTCTCTAAAATCTAAAGTCTAGTTTTGGTTTAGTTTAGTCATGTATACCGAGGTACAGTGAAAAGCTTTTTGTTGCGTGCCATGCAGCCAGCGGGAAGACTATACATGATTACAATGGAGCCGTCCACAGTGTGCAGATACAGGATAAAGGGAATAACATATCGTGCAAGGTAAAGTCCCATAAAGACCAATTAAATGCAACAGCAACAACAATAGATATAAAAGGACACATAGTGCCAGAGTAACTCAGCGGGTCAGGCAGCATCTCAGGGGAACATGGATAGGTGACGTTTTGGGTCGGGACCTTTCTTCAGAACAGTCGGTCTGTGTAAACCAGCATCTGCAGTTCCTTGTTTTGACATCAATAAATATAAAACAAATTATCAGTTATTCAGTAAACTATACCTCAATAGTGCAAAAACCAAAGTTATCAAAGAAATCGCAGTGGTGCATTGTATAACACTGCCGTTTTGTACTGATGGAGTCAGGTCTGTCACTGTAAATCACTGGTGTTTAATACTGGGGGCACAGATCTGTCATGCAGATGTGGTGTAAATCTGGCAAGTGGAACAGTGAGGGGCGTGTTTAGGGCGCACCCTAAACTATGGTATTTTGTCTCTTTAAAACAAAGCGCATGTTCTCCGAGTGGCCCTGGAAGGAGCCTGGATCGTAAAACGTATGAGTGCTTGACGGCAGTGGGCCTGTACTCGCTGGAGTTTAGAAGGATGAGAGGGGACGCCATTGGAACTTACCAAACAGTGAAAGACCTGGATAGAGTGGATGTAGAGAGGATGTTTCCACTCGTGGGAGAGTCTGGGACCAGAGGGCACAGGCACAGAATAAAAGGACGTACCTGTAGAAAGGAGAAGAGGAGGAATTTCTTCAGTCAGAGGGTGGTGAATCTGTGGAATTCATTGCCACAGACAGCTGTGGGGGCCATGTCAAATGATATCTTTAAGGCGGAGATTGATAGATGCGTGATCAGTAAGGGTGTCAGAAGTTATGGGGAGAAGGCAGGAGAATGGGGTTGAGAGGGAAAGGTAGCAGACTCTGGCACTGTCAGGCAGCCACTCTGCCGCTGCACCATATCCTCTTTATTCATTTCCCATAGCTCCTGGGGTTCCTCTGCGTACTGCGGGAGAGGCTCACATCGGCACATCTGCGATCCCGAAAACTAACTGTCCTTTATCTATTTCTCTTTTTTTACCTGTGGATAGGAACAGGAGTGGAAGCAGGTGCAGGGACCGTTTAATGGAGAAGGTAATCTCTCTCTTTGTGTGTCTGACTATCGGGTCGTGTTGCATTACAGTAACGATGGAGGCAAGCTTGGTTTATGGCTGGGAACAGAGTGAATGCTGACTGCTCACACTGGCAACATACCGAGGCTGACGCACAACTGGGGGAGGGCTGCACTGTCAGCACAGTGGCGCAGCGGTACAGTTGCCTTACAGCGACAGAGAACCCGGGTGCGATCCTGACTGCAGGTGCTGTTTGTGCAGAGTTTTACGTTCTCCCCGTGACCACATGGGCTTTCTCCGGGCGCTCCGGTTTCCACACTCCAAAGACGTACAGGTTTTGTAGGTCAATTGGCTTCGGTAAAATTGCAAATTGTCCAGAGGCAACAACTCCACTGCTGCATCATTGTGCCAGCCAAGGGCATTCTCGATGGCAATAGGATTGAGTTTAACAATTCTGGCCTTGCCCTTGATGCCCAAATGGTGAAAAAATAAATAGAAAACTTTTCAAATTTAAGTCTGGCGGAAAATGTTGTTAGGCAACAGGATTAATGTTTATAGTGTCAAGGTACAAAGGAGGTGTAAATCGACTAAAGGCACTGAACAGCATGAAAGGCATGAGTTCTGTGTTACCTGAGCACCTTTGTGCGTGCAGCAAGGGTGTTTCCATGGGATCAACGCTGGCTTCCAAAGGATGACAAAGGAATTTTATTTGGACAAAACGCAGCTAAAAGAGGCACAGTTTCAAAATGTAATGGCATTATCATCTATTGTAAGCAAAGTGGAAAACCAGGCTCTTGTTTATTTTGGCAGAAGCGACCTCTTTAAAGGAGACATCTTTAGTCTCCCTGTTACATTTGATAACCATGTCACTGTAGCCAGTGACTACCTGTGTCGCATCCAAGAATCAGGTACACGATGTGGCAAAATCTCCTTGAGGTACGCCTACTTTGAAGAAGTTCTCTTCCTCTCATCGCCAGGAGTTCTGCAAGACTCTCTCACTGCTCCCCGTCTGCGATTCCTACTGCCCCACGACCATGTTTTAACCCGGACTTTAACCACAACCAATAGAGTCAGAATCATACAGTGTGGAAACAAGCCCTTCGGCCCAGATATACAGAATACGGAGCTTTATTTGTCATTCGGTACCGAGGTACCGAACAAAATTACGTTACCAGCAGTCACACAAAAAAAAGAAACACAAGACACATAACCCCAACACAAACATCCATCACAGTGACTCCAAACACCCCCTCACTGTGATGGAGGCAACAAAACTTCCGCTCTCTTCCCCATGCCCAAGTCCCCGCGGCCGAGCCGCACCGGGCGCTGAAACATCCCGCGGCCGAGCCGGGCGATGGAAGGCCCCGCGGCCGTACCGTGCGCAGCTAAGTCCCGCGGCCGAGCCGCGCCGGGCGATGGAAGGCCCCGCGGCCGAGCCGCACCAGTGATGTAAAGTCCCGCGGCCGAGCCGCACCAGCGATGTAAAGTCCCGCGGCCGAGCCGCCGCCACTTCAGATTGCCAAAACCCACCAGCATCTTCTATCTACATTTGTCCCACCTGCCTGCGTTTGGACCACATTCCTCTAAACCTGACCTGTTCATGTACCTGTCCAAATGTTTCTTAAACGTTGCGATAGTACCGCCTCAACTACCTCCTCTGGCAGCTCGTTCCATACACTCACCACTTTTTGTGTAAAAGAACAAAGTTACCCCCTTCGGATTTCTGTTAATTCTTTCTCCCCTCACCTTAAACCTACGTACTCTGGTTCACAATTCCCCTACTTTAGTTTATTTAGTTTAGAGATACAGGGCAGAAACGGGCCCTTCAATGGGCCCACAAGTCCGCCCCGACCAGCGATCCCCGCACATTTACACAACCCTACACACACGAGGGACAATTATTTTACATTTTATTCCAAGCCAATTAACCTACAAACCTGTACGTCTTTGGAGTGTTGGAGGAAACCGAAGATCTCGGAGAAAACACTCACAGGTCACGGGGAGAACGTAAAACTCCGTACAGACAAGCGCCAGTAGTCAGGATCTAACCCAGGTCTCTGGCGCTGTAAGACAGCAACTCTACCGCTGTGCCACTGTACTGCCCGGGCAAGAGACTCTGTGCATTTACCCTATCTATTCATCTCATGATTTTGTACACTTCTCTTAGATCACCCCTCAACCTCGTGCGCAGTCCTAGCCGGTTCAATCACTCCCTATAGCTCAGGCCTTTGAAAAACACAACCACGTGTGGTTTCTTGGCGCTTGCCTGCCCCGCCATCTTGCGACGAATGTTGAATTCTCTCATTTTAAATAGCTTCTCTTACACTCCCCTCCCCCGCCTTGCCCCCTTCCTCCACCCTAGTTGTTTAACCAGTTCCGCAGTTCTCCACGTGGCATCCACACCTTCCCTAGCCAACAATGGTGCCTGCCAGGGCTCCACCCTGGCCAAGGACATTTGTTGCCAGCCCTGATTTGGTCTTGGTCTTTCCTTGCCTCCAGCTCTTCACCCACACCCCCTACATTGTCTGAAGAAGGATCCCAACCTGAAGCGTCACCTATCCATGTTCTCCAGAGATGCTGCCTGAGCCGTTGGGTTACTCCAGCACTTTGTGTCTATCAGGTACACTATGTTCCCTTCTGTAGAATACACAAGAGAATGGTTAACCAGTGACAGTTAGGTGATATGTGCACACTGGGCACGCCTCCAGTATTGGCAGCAAACTTCAATTCATTTGTTATCGGTTTATCAGAGCTAGTTTTATAACTTCCTCTCACAGTGACATCCTTTGTTACCAGATGACGTTTCCCACTCATCTGTATACTAAAACTCTCGTTTGTTTGTTTGTTTGTTCCTGAACTACAGCCAAAACAGTACACGATAGCGCGACAATTTTAGGCCCGCCTTACTCTCCGTTGTCCCTTTGGTGCTAATGCAACAAGTTTCATTGAAATCAGTGTTATATTTTTAAAGTTATTCACATTTTAAAGTTTAAATCTATCTCGTGGGGAGGGAGGGAGGGAGGGAGGGAGGAGGGGGTCAAGTCAATTTTATTTGTATAGCACATTTAAAAACAACCCATGTTGACCAAAGTGCTGTACATCTGATTAGGTACTAAGGAAAAAAATGAAACATACAGTAGCACGCAAACAGTTCACAGCGCCTCCTCAATGAGCCTCAAACGCTAGGGAGTAGAAATAGGTTTTGAGCCTGGACTTAAAGGAGTCGATGGAGGGGGCAGTTCTGATGGGGAGAGGGATGCTGTTCCACAGTCTAGGAGCTGCAACCGCAAAAGCGCGGTCACCCCTGAGCTTAAGCCTAGACCGCGGGATAGTGAGTAGCCCCATGTCGGCCGACCTGAGGGACCTGGAGTTAGAGAGGTGGGTTAGAAGATTTTTGATGTAGGGGGTGGAATGTCCATTTAGGGCTTTAGGGTGGAGGGAAGGGGAGGGAAGGGGGAGGAGGGAGGATAAGGGGGGGTTAAAGGGGATGGAGTGGGGGTGGAGGGGAAAGGGGGAGGGAGGGTGGGGGGGAGGGGGGGGGAGTAGGGGGGAGAGGGGAAGAGGAGTGGGGGAGCAGAGGGTGCTGCACCAATGCAGGAGATGTTTGGATGGAGTTGAGGGGGGAGGTAAAGGGACAGGTGTTGCATCTCGTGCGGTTGCAGGGGAAAGTGCCCGGGGTTGGGGTGGTTTGGGTAGGAAGGGACGAGTGCACCAGGGAGGTACGGAGGGAACGGTCTTTGCGGAACGCAGAGAGGGGAGGGGGATGGGAAGATATGGCCAGTGGTGGAGTCCCGTTGTAGGTGACGGAAATGTTGGCGGATGATATGTTGGATCCGCTGGCTGGTGGGGTGGAAGGTGAGAACGAGGGGGATTCTGTCCTTGTTGCAATGGAGTTGAAGGGGGAGGTAAAGGGACCCAAACAGTCTTTCCAGGTGAGACAGAGGTTCACCTGCACCTCCTCCAACCTCAGCTATTGCATCCGCTGGTCCAGATGTCAACTTATTTACATCGGCGAAACCAAGCGCAGGCTCGGCGATCGCTTCGCTCAACACCTGGGCTCAGTCCGCATTGGCCAAACTGGTCTCCCGGTGGCCGAGCACTTCAACTCCCCCTCCCATTCCCAGTCTGACCTTTCTGTCATGGGCCTCCTCCAGTGCCATAGAGAGGCCCACCAGAAATTGGAGGAACAGCACCTCATATTTCGCCTGGGCAGCTTGCAGCCCAGTGGTATGAACATCGACTTCTCCAACTTTAGATAGTTCTTCTGTCCCTCTCTTCCCCTCCTCCTTCCCAGATCTCCCTCTATCTTCCTGTCTCCACCTATATCCTTCCTTTGTCCCGCCCCCCTGACATCAGTCTGAAGAAGGGTCTCGACCCGAAACGTCACCCATTCCTTCTCTCCTGAGATGCTGCCTGACCTGCTGAGTTACTCCAGCATTTTGTGAATAAATACCTTCGATTTGTACCAGCATCTGCAGTTATTTTCTTAAACTACCTGTACAGTATTATCTGACCTGTTTGGATAGCATGCAAAACAAAGCTTTTCGCTGCCGCTTGGTATATGTGCTGGAATAACTCAGCGGGTCAGGCAGAATCTCTGAAGAAAAAGGATGGGTGACGATTTGGGTCGGGCCCCTTCCTCAGGCACTGTCTGGTCCTGCGCATAGCAACTGAACCAAGAAAAGAATCTCTGGAGCGTCAAATAAATGATGTCTTGCAGAATTTCCTGGGAACTGCTAATTAGCTGCAAATGGATTGGAAATAGGGAGGGGTAGCGATGTGGGAGAAAGAAAATCTGCTACAACAGCGAAAATTTGGTTGATGAAGACTTTTCCCATCGCTAAATAGAAATGGAAAGATTGGCATTAACCAAGTAAGGGAAGAGTGTGGGAGATTGTATGAAGAGCTCACGTGATGAATATATTCATTCAAAGCTGGCAGCTTTGACCAGAGAAATTTCTGAAGTGTTGCCATGGTGCTAAACAGGGATGTAATGCTGAGGCTTTATAAGGCATCGGTCAGACTGCATTTGGAGTCTTGTGAGCCGTTTTGGGCCCCAGATGTGAGGAAGGATGTGCTGGCGGTTGGAGCGGATCCAGAGGAGGTTTACGAGAATGATCCCAGGAATGATTGGATTAACATATGATGAGCATTTGATGGCACTGGGTCTGTACTCGCTGGCGTTTAGAAGGATGAGGCGGCACCTCATTGAAACTCACCGAATAGTGAAAGGCCTTGATAGAGTGGATGTGGAGAGGGTATTTCCACTAGTGGGAGAGTCTAGCACCAGAGGCCATAGCCTCAGAATAAAGGAGATGAGGAGGAGTAGGCCAAAGTCAGCATGGCTTTGTGAAGGGGAGGTCTTGCTTGACAAATTTGCTGGAATTCTTTGAAGAAGTAAATGGCAGGACAGACAAAGGACAGTCAGTAGAAGTTGATTTCTGCAAAGATTTTCAGAAAGCCTTTGATAAGGTGCCAAACATGAGGCTGCTTAGGAAGATGAGAGCCCATGGCATCAAAGGGCAGATACTCGCATGGATAGCAGGTTGGATGGATGGCAGAAGACAAAGAGTGGCAGTAGAGGGAGCTTTTTCTGGTTGGCTGCCAGTGACTAGTGGAGTTCCGCAAGGCTCGGTGCTGGGGGCCTGGAGCAGGTAGTGTGGAAAAAGCAGGGACTCTGCAGAAGAACTTGGGGAGGTTGGGAGAGTGGGCAGAGAAGTGGCAGGTGGAATATAGTGCAGCAAAGTGTGGAGTCATGCATTTTCAGAGTAGGAATAAAGGCGCAGACTATTTTCTAAATGGGGTGAGAATCCAGAAATCGGAGGTGCAAAGGGACTTGGGAGTGTTGGTGCAGGATTCCCAAAAAGTTAATCTGCAAGTCGAATCGGTAGTAAAGAAAGCAAACTCAATGCTAGCGTTTATTTCAAGAGGGCTTGTATACAAAAACAGGGATGTAATGTTGAGGCTCTATAAGGCACTGGTAAGGCTGCATTTTGAATATTGTGAGGAATTTTGGGCCCCATATCTCAGGAAGGATGTGCTGGTTCTGGAGAGGGTCCAGAGGAGGATTACAAAAATGATCCCAGCAATGAGTAGGTTAACCTATGATGATCATCTGTCGGCAATGCATTCCAGGCACCCACCTCTCTGTGTGAAAAAACCTGCCCCATACATCTCCACTAAATCTTCCCCCTCTCGCCTTATAGCTATGCCATCTAGTGTTGGACTTTTCTAACCTGTGAGAAAGGTTCTGACAGTCTATCTATGTCTCTCATCATTTTATATACTCTATCAAGTCTCCTCTCAACCTCTGACATTCCAGAGAAAATAATCCATCTTTATAAAACCTTTTCCTGTAACTGAAACCTTCTAAACCAAGCAGCATTCTGGTAAATGTAGTTTGGCTCAAAATGCCTGCATTTGGCTCATATCCCTCTAAATCTTACCTTTCCATGTCCTATCCAAGTGTCTTTTAAATACTGTTATAGTACCTGCCTTAACTACCTCCACTAGCAGCTCGTTCCGTATACCCACCACCCTCTTGTTCTCATCAAATCCTGTTGTCGGAGCTTCTCAGAGAGTGAGGAAGACTGGAACCAATAATGGGAGAGGTAGCATTATCAGCACTGAATTGTTACTTCCAGAGTTTATTCGATTTATTGAAAGATAAAGCTACTGCAGGGAAACAGTTCCTTTGGCACACCGAGTCCATGCTGTCCAGCGATCACCCCGTGCACTAACCCTCTCCTACACACTGGGGACAATTCACAGAAGCCAATGAACCTACAAACCTGTACGTCTTTGGAGTGTGGGAGCAATCCAGAGCATCGGGAAGAAAACCCCACTCTGTCACTGGGAGAATGTACAACTCTGTACTGACAGCACCCGTGGTGGGAATCAAACCCGGGACTCTGGCGCTGTAAGGCAGCTACTCTACTGCTGCGACCCTGTATCGCCCTATTGGGCTATTGTCTGCCCTGCAACGTACGTCCATGAATTCCTGCGCTTGTTAAATGCATGCCTTTGTTTTCAAAATGCTGTTGATTTGATTGCAGGAAATGCGGTTCTTTATCAAAACTATAAGGAGAAGGCGCTGACTCTGAATAATGGGGATTCGGATGAAGACTCGGATCAAAGTGGACAGTCGGAGGAGCAGAAGTCGGAGGAGAAGATTGTGGTGCAGTTCAGACCTATTCGCTGCTCCTGGAGCCAACTATCTGTGGTAGGTAAACAGATACGGTAGCGCAGCGGTAGAGTTGCTGCTTTACAGCGAATGCAGCGCCGGAGACTCAGGTTCGATCCTGACTACGGGTGCTGCACTGTAAGGAGTTTGTACGTTCTCCCCGTGACCTGCGTGGGTTTTCTCCGAGATCTTCGGTTTCCTCCCACACTCCAAAGACGTACAGGTATGTAGGTTAATTGGCTGGGTAAATGTAAAAATTGTCCCTAGTGGGTGTAGGATAGTGTTAATGTACGGGGATCGCTGGGCGGCACGGACTTGGTGGGCCGAAAAGGCCTGTTTCCGGCTGTATATATATGATATGATATGATGATAACCCAGCTCGACAGTTACGCATGTCTGGGTATTTGTGTCGATGTGCTTGGAATAGAGTCATTGAGTAATACTGTACGGAAACAGGCCCTTCGGCCTACCGAGTCCATGCTGACCAGTGATCACCCCTGACACTAGCACTATCCTACGTACGAGGAACAATTTACAATTTCATGGAAGTCAATTAGCCTCCAAACCTGCACATCTTTGAAGTTTAGCAGGAAGCC
Organism: Rhinoraja longicauda; assembly: GCF_053455715.1. NCBI lineage: Eukaryota > Metazoa > Chordata > Chondrichthyes > Rajiformes > Arhynchobatidae > Rhinoraja > Rhinoraja longicauda. The sequence goes on from NC_135965.1 coordinate 20,733,891, forward strand.
GGAGCACCCAGAGAAAACCCACGCGGTCAAACGGAGAATGTACAAACTTCAAACAGACCCGCGGTCAGGAACCAGGGTCTCTGGCTCTGTGAGGCAGCAGCTCTACCGTTGTGCCACTGTGCCTATCGAGAGAGACAGCACGGAAACAGGCCCTTCGGCTCACTGAGTTTCTGCTTGCACTAATCCAATACAAGGATATCTGAAGAAGAGTCCCCACCTGAAACGTCGCCTGTCCACGTTCTCCAGAGATGCTGCCTGACCTGTTGAGTTACTCCAGCACTTTATGTCTACTTTTGCAACTATTGTAAAACAACATCTGCACTTCCTTGTGTCTACATGGATACCCTGGGAATGAAGGCAAATGGAATGCTCCCTTTCATCGATTGGGGCATTGCATGTAAGAGTCAGGAGGTCATTACGCAGTTCTATAAAACGTTGGTTATGCTGCATTTGGAGTTTTGTGTGCAGTTCTCGAAAGATTTGGAGGCTTTGGAGAGGTTGCAGAGGACGTTTGCTAGAATGCTGCCTGGATTAGGGGGTATTATTATGAGGTTTGGACAAACTTTTGATTGTTTTCTCTGGAACATCAGGAAATTGAGAGGAGACGTATAAAATGGTGTGAGATGCAGATGGCTTTGAGAGTACAAAGCTTTCTCCGAGTTGAACTGTCAGAGACTAGAGGGCATAATTTTAAGGTGAGAGGGGCAAATTTGAAGGTTGTGTGGGGCAATATCTTTACACGGAAAGTAGTGGATGACTGGAAAGCACTGCCAAGGTTGGTGGTGAAGGTGGGTATGACAGTGGATTTATGGCTTTTAAATAGGTGCAAGGATACACAGGGAATGGAGGGATGTGGGTCACATGCATGCAAGCAGAGGAGATTAGTTTAACCTGGCATCATGTTCAGCACAGACACTGTGGTCCTTCGTGCCTGTTCAGTCTGAAGAAGGGTCTCGACCCGAAACGTCACCCATTCTTTCTCTCCCGAGATGCTGCCTGACCTGCTGAGTTACTCCAGCATTTTGTGTATAAAAACCTTCGATTTGTACCAGCATCTGCAGTTATCTTCTTATTGTACTGTTCTATGCTCCACCACAAATTCAATTTTAATTCTCCCCACATCCTCATCAACTGTTGGTTTCTACTCCTCGCCTACATTCCAGAAGCAATTTACAGCGGCCAATTAATCTACCAATATGCACATCTTGAGGATGTGGGGGGAAACCAGAGGACCCAGAGGAAATCCAAGTGGATGTTTCCTGACCCTCTGAGTTACTCCAGCACTTTGGGTCATTTTCTTTATCCGGATAACATGTTCTCCAGAGACGCTGCCTGACCTACTGAGTTACTCCAACAATTTGTGTCTTTTTGTTTTGTTGTAAACTGGCATCTGCGGTTCCTTGTGTCTGGACTGTAACAATAATCCAGTTGTCATCACTGTTACTGACTCTGGCTTGTTAAAGAAGTTTAATTACTTGAATTTAAATGTTCCCAGCTGCAATTTGAACTTGTGTCACTACGTCATTGATCCAGATCTCTAGCTGTTAACTAAACCACTACGCTGGTGTAACCCATTGCGCCAGGACGCATATCAAGTGAAGGGACTTGATTTAAAAGACAAAACTGTTTCTGTGTCCCCCCGGTTCTTGGCTGGGAATTGGCGGCCATATGTTAGAGGGCTTTGTGGTCGCTGTGGAAACGGGGAGGAGGTGAGCTGTGAGGAATCGCAGAGCGATCCGTCACATAGGGTACCCGACAGAGATCGAGCAAGGACTGAACTGAAACAAAGGGGCCTGAGGTCCTTCGAGACATTTCCTAGCTAGTTCAACGCGTAGCCTGCGTGATTGTATAGATATATTCATGCAGCATACAAATCAGCAGTGAAATGCTAATGGAATAAAGTAATAGGCAGCCGCTCTCTCCGTGTTAAATACCCTTGGAAGAGAGCAGAGAATTCTTGGCAAGGGTACGGGTCGGTAGGCAGTGGAAAATTCCGGGGCAATCGTTTATATTTTATTTAATCCAGGATTTTCTGAAGGGGCCGCGTAAAGGTCAGAGGTTAGGCCTCTTTTCACCCGTCTCTGCCAACGGGAGACAGGAAGGCGGATAAAGCAGTGGTGTGGTCGGGTCTCCCGCCCGTTTGTGTGTGGACCAGAGTTTGCCGGGGGAGAGGCAGCGACGGAGGCAGGAACACTGCCCCTCTGTCCCTATGCGTCTTCTGAGTGTGACTTGCCCCTGTTAGACAAGCCGCCTGTCAGTTTCACCGCAGTTCAGAATGAGGGCCGCAAGGAAGGTAAGGGCTTTTTAAAGATCATCTTGACATTTCTGCTGGGAGTCACATTTCTGCTTGCAAGTCGAATCGGCAGTAAGGAAGGCAAATACAATGCTTTTTTTTTCGGAGAGGAATAGAATATAAAAACAGGGATGTAATGCTGAGGCTTTCTAAGGCACTGGTCAGTCTGCATTTAGAGTATTGTGAGCAGTTTTGGGCACCATATCTGAGGGAGGATGTGTTGGCATTGGAGAGGGTCCAGAGGAGGTTTAACAAGAATGATCCCAGAAATGAGATGAGTGTTTACAATACAATGCAATACAATATATCTTTATTGTCATTGTACAGGGGTACAACGAGATTGGGAATGGGCCTTCCATACGATGCAATAAATTAATTAGCTAATCAGTATAAATTTATACAACCCAGTGAAACAAAATTAGAAACAGATTTAAAACAGTATAAAGTTCAAGTAGGTCTGTGCCGGTTCAATGTGCGATGTGACCATCCGGCTCAGCAGGACCGGTTCATAGCAGCTATGGCCCTGGGGACGAAGCTGTTCCTGAGTCTGGAGGTGCGGGCACTGGGCCTGTACTCACTGGAGTTTAGAAGGATGAGGGGGGACCTCATTGAAATTTGCCGATTAGTGAAAGCCTGGGTAGAGTAGATGTGGAGAGGATGTTTGCACTGGCGGGAGAGTCTAGTACCAGAAGCCATAGCATCAGAATAAAAGGACGTACCTTCAGAAAGGAGATTAGGAGGAATTTCTTTAGGCAGAGGGTGGTGAATCTGTGGAATTCATTGCCACAGAAGGCTGTGCATGATGTCAATGGATATTTTTCAGACAGATTCTTGATTAGTAACGGTGTCAGGGGTTATGCGGAGAAGGCAGGAGAATGGGGTTGAGAAGGAAAGATAGATCAGCCATGATTGAATGGCGGATTTGACTCGATGGGCCGAATGGCCTATTTCTGCTCCTTTAACTTATGACCTTATGAGTACACGGATGGTATTAGTAGGCAAGTGAATTAATGTTAGGGGCAGGGTGGGAAAGGTTCAGTCAGTCCTTCCGCGATTCAGTAGAAATCAAAGTCACCTCATTAATCACCTTCACTAACTGCCGCGATGGGCTGTGTGGGACTCTGAAGGGGAGACGGCACAAAGAGATTCAGGCAGGTTAAACCTGACCGACGCCTTCTTTGCAAAAAGAAAAATGACACCGAATGCTGGTGCAACACAGTGGATGCAGCATCTCTGGAGGAGAGGGATGGATGATGTTTCAGGTCAGGAACCTTCTTCAGGCCCCGCCTTTCCCCCTCTCTTCCTTGTGCCCCACCTGGTTGCACACCCATCTCTCTCTTTCCCCTTCCCTATGCTAACCTGTAAACGGAAAGACAATACGTGATTGCACTTGAGCCATCCACAGTGTACAAATACACGATGAAGAGAGTAACGTGAATAATGGTTAGTTATCTTTAGTTGAGTTCATCGTTGACTCCCCCCCCCCACCCCGCTTTTCTCCCCCACTTCCCAGTGCCTCATCAGAATACGCGCCCATTTCTCCCCTTCCCCTCCTCCCATCCTTTTCAACCTACATCCCTTCCCCTGGCTTCACATTTCACGCCTCAGACAGATACGAAAATAACGTGTAAGTGTTGACTACGGGTGCAGTCTGTACTATGTTTGTACGTTGTCCCCGTGACCACGTGGGTTTTCTCCGGGTGCTCTGATTTCCTCCCACACTCTAACGATGTAGAAATTTGTAGGTTAATTGGCTTTGGTAATTCCCTAGCATGTTGTGTGTGCTACATGTAGTGTGTGGTACAGCGATCGCTGGTCGGCACAGACTCGGTGGGCCGAAGGACCTGTTTTCGTGCTGTATCGTTAAACTAAATTAAGAGGCTTTTAGAAAGGCACATGGATATGCTGGGAATGGAGGGGTATGGATCATGTGCCCAAGATTCCTTGTGCCCCCTCTATATGCACACCCCATTTCTCCCACAATCCCACTCCTCCTTTCCCCTCCACCCACCCCCCCCCCTCCCCACCATCACCCATCTCCTTGCACCTCTATCCCTTCCACCCCTATCCCTTCCTCCGTCTTCACGTTCCACATCTTTTCTCTCCTGATCTCTATTCGTTGCCCTTTGCCTTTTCATCTCTGGCCTTTCTTCAACCCTCTCATCTGTATCCGCCTATCACTTGCCAGGCTTTGTCCCACCCCACCTCTCTTCCAGCTTCCTCCACCCCACCCCCACCACAATCGGTCTGAAGAAGGGTCCCCAACCTGAAACGTCACCTATCCATGTTCTCCAGAGATCCTGAGTTACTGCAGCACTTTGTGTTGTTTTGTTTCCCGTCGAGACCCTCCTTTAGAGTCAGAAGAAGGGTCTCGACCCGAAATGTCACCTATCCATGTTCTTTACGGATGCTGCCTGACCTGCTGAGTTGCTCCAACACTTTGCATCCTTAAGGTTTAGAGGGAACTGGACCAATCATGGGCAGGTGGGGCTAGCATTGAAGGGGCATCTTGATCGGCATGGCAAGTTGGGCCGAAGGGCCTGTTTCTGTGCTGTGCGACTAAACCATTTTCTGCCAGTACCGAGACGCTTGGTCCAGGAGTTGCATCTGCCCCAGAGAATCAAGGACAGTGCCGTGGGTTTGATTGGGAAGAATGCCTGGAATGCTGATAATCTGTCGCGCACTGCAGCGGCAAACAGCAGAGCAGCAGTCAGTCAGTCTGTGCACTCCCAAACGTTTCTGTACTTCACCAATGATAGTATATTCAATGATTCAATTATCATGGGGGCATAGCGGTAGAGTTGCTGCCTCTCAGTGCCAGAGACCCGGGTTTGATCCTGGCTAAGGGGGCTGTCCGTACGGAGTTTGAACATTCTCCTTGTGACTGTTATTTTTCTCCGGGTGCTCCGGATTCCTCCCTCGCTCCTAAAACGTACAGGTTCGTAGGTTAATTGGCTTCGGTAAAGATTGTAATTTGTCCCCAGTGTGTAGGGTAGTGCTAATGTACGGGGATAGCTGGTCAGCGTGGACTCAATGGCCCAAAAGGCCTGTTTCTGCACTGTATCTCTAAATTCTAAAATAATATATAAATGATATCTTATTGTCATATGTACCTCTCGGTACAGTGAAATTCTTTGTTTTGCGTACAATCGGGTAAAATCATACGATAGATAAACACAATCATAGATAAGTATAAAAGTGCAATGAGTGTAGTGTAAAAGTAAACGTCACCGAGGCAGAACACAAAGAGTCACCTCATTTCTGGCGCCCACAAATTCTTAAGAGAACAGACTCCTCCTATATTGGCCTTAAATGCCCGTTGTCCTGGCAGCACCGATCCCCTTCCCTGTCTACCGCCATCGTGAAAACAGCCCTTTGTCCAGCATCCGCTGCCATCGCCGACTCCCTCCTCATCGGTCCCCTGTCTTCGGGGTTGATCGGGAGATGAGCCGCGGATGATTCCAGGAAAGGTCTCTGGCGCTGCGAGGCAGTGGCTCTACCGGCTACGTCACTGTGCCGCCCTGCATTGGGATCTTTGCTGAAAACAGATTAGATGGAACGTGGATTATATCCTCCATTCGACCAATCTCTGCAAATCCAAAAAAGGCTTGAGCAGATTTATCTTCTCCAAGTCTGATGATACCTCATACATTGATGGCACTAAAACCTGTGGAGATGAAGATTTAAATATAAATTGTTGCTTAATTTGGTCATCTCAGCACTGCCCTCACTTTAATGTTGCTGTACTGTCTAATCCCTGCAAATTCCAGAACATTGTGAAACAACAGGAGCAGAGTTCCAGGATTTTTCCCATTCCTAGCATTGCAGGGTTGCACCCAACTACAGATGTTGGTTTATACCAAAGATAGACACAAAGTGCAGGAATAACTCAACGGGTCAGGCAGCATCTCTGGAGAAAAAGGATGGGTGATGTCTCGGGTCAGGGCCCTTCTTCAGACTGGGATTCTGGGCATAGCAACTGAATCAATCGGGGAATTTTGACCCCTGACCTGTAACCTGAGGAACCGAATATTAAGAATGGACCACATACACCTCTCTGTTCACTGAGTATCTATTAGGAATGAGCCTTGGCAGGTGTCAAACCAATCTCCGACAGTGTCACAGTAAAAAAGACGAAGCTCCAGATATAGACATTGAGTCATACAGCACAGAAACAGGCCCTTCGGCCCTACTTTCCCATGCCAGCCAAGATGTCTCATCTATGCTAGACCTTCCTTTAGTTTAGACTTTAGAGATACAGTACCGAAAGAGGCGCTTCGGCCCACGGAGTCCGTGCCGACCAGCGATCATCCCGTACACTCGCACTATCCGACACGCTAGGGACAATTTATAATTTTACAGAAGCCAATTAACCTACATCCTGTACGCTTTTGGAGTGTGGGAGGAAACAGCAGCACACGGAGAAAACCCACACGGTCACAGGGAGAACGTACAAAATCGGTACAGACAGCACCCATAGTCAGGATCGTACCCTGGTCTCTGGTGCTATAAGGCAGTAGCTCTACTACTGAGTCAGTATGCTGTCCTTTAGTTTAATTTATTGTCATGTGTACCAAGATACTGTGAAAAGTTGTTATTTGTTGCGTGCTATCCAGTCACGGAAAGACTAGACATGATTACAATCAAGCCGTCCACAGGGTACTGATACAGATAAAGGGTGTAACGTTTAGTGTAAGGTAAAGTCCGATTAAAGATAGTCCAAAAGAGGTACAGAAGTGTGAAAACTCATACCTCCAGATTCAGGGACAGTTTCTTCCCACCTGTTATCAGGCAACTGAACCATCCTATCACCAACTAGAGAGCAGTCCTGACCTACCATCTACCTCATTTGAGACCCTTAGACTATCTTTAATCAAACTTTACTGGACTTTATCTTGCACTAAACATTATTTCCTTTATCCTGTATCTGTACTCTGTGGACTCTTTGATTGTAATCACGTTTAGTCTTTCCACTCACTGGATTGCATGCAACAAAAAAGCTTTTCACGGTACACGTGACAATACTAAACTAAACTAAACCTCATCTGCACAGTGTACCAACTAGGATCCATCTTATTGATTAACGTATGTAGCTACTTTTGTAACTTTGTTGGCGCCAAAATATGGCATCTCTCATGTACTGCCTAGGTACGGTTTGCTGTATGATTTTACTGAGTTGTGTGGAAAACAAAGCATTTCACTGCAACTAGGTACATTGGACAATAAAGTATCATTGAATTAAATTTTGTTTGCGAGGATGTAATGTTTGGAAATAATCTATGTGTCGTTTTCCTTTCAGGTGAGGAAGAGTGGGATTTTACAGTCAATCAGCCAAGAGGAGAGGAAGAAACAGGAGGTACGATTCATTCTTTGTTCAATAGTTGATTTCCAGATGGGGCATTGTGTCAATAGTGAGCACAATAGTAAGGCAGCGTTTCTCAACTTTTTTAACCCTTGCGGAACCTTTGAAATAATTTTCATGTCTCAGAGAACCCCTACATAAAAATTATGATATATCTTTATTCATCTCTTTCTTTCTCTTTGATAAACTTAAAGTTCATAAGGCAAACAACACACATAAACTTTTCATAAACTAACAAAAACATGCATGAACACAAACTTTTCATAAACTAACAAAAATAAACATAAACTCATGTTAAATTCATATAACATCCCTAAAGGATGGGCAAAAATCACTAAATAACGTGGGTGAATGAGGGACTGTACCTGCACGCCAGGAAGCACAGACAGGACAGCTGGAGACCGTGCGTGCGTCTGTACTCGAGTGAGTCAATTGATGATACACAAATCCGTCACGTACAGCTCCTGTCCACTGACCACTAAAGGCCGTTTCACACTGGCGCCGCCGTATAGACGTCGCTAAATATATTCCCCATGATTATACTTTTGAATGATATAACAGGTTTTATTATAATACCCAAGAATTTTCCAAGAATATGCCGTACGTGTGTAATAAAATTACGAATATGAAATTAAACACAAAAATAACTCAAAAATGCATTCACATATGATTAGCCTATTTATCACTATTTCCCTTGGAACCCCTGGCGACCTCTCGCGGAACCCTAGGGTTCCTGGGAACCCCGGTTGAGAAACGCTGCTTCAAGGAGATAATGGTGGAGGTGGTGCAGTGGTGCAGTGGTAGAGTTGCTGCCTCACAGTGTTAGAGACCCGGGTTCGATCCTGACCTGTGTGGAGTTTGTACCTTCTCCCTGTGATTGCATAGGTTTTCTCCGGGTGCTCCAGTTTCCTCACACACTCCAAAGACATACAGGTTTGTAGGTTAATTGGCTTCTGTAATTTGCCCCTGGTGTGCAGGATGCGAAAGTGAGATAACATAGAACTAGTGTGAACAGGTGACTCAGTAGGCCAAAGGCCTGTTGCCACGCTGTATCTCGAAACCAACTAAACTAAGGGGTCATGAAAAAAACTCAGATTTTAAGGACTAGCGATTAAAATGGGAAAATAAAATGGACAATAATAACAACTCAAAGCAGCAATTTTAAATGGTAGAAACAAGGAACTGCAGATGCTTGATTACCAGGGAAAGACACAAAGTGCTGGAGTAATTCAACAGGTCAGGCAGCCCCGACTCAATGTAATGGTTGTGAAGCTCCAAGGAGGTATACAAGAAATTAGGATAGGAAGAAACTCCATATACCGGTTTTGACCAAAGATAGACTCAAAGTGCTGGAGTAACTCAGTAGGTCAGGCAGCATCTCTGGAGAAAAGGAATAGGTGACGTTTCAGGTCAGAATGAGCCCAAAGAAGGGGTTCTGATCTGAAAGGTCACCTATTCCTTTTCTCCAGAGATGTTGCCTGACCTGCTGAGTTATTCTAGCATTTTATTTAAGTTTGGAGATACAGCGCGGAAACAGGCCCTTCGGCCCACCGAGTCTGTGCCGACCAGTGATCCCTGTACACTAGCACTATCCTACACACTAGAGACAATTTACAATTTTTACCAAAGCCAATTAACCTACAAACCTGTGCGTCTTGGGAGTGTGGGAAGAAACCAGATAAGAATGTAGAACAAATATCTGCGTTTCCGGCTATTGCCATCTATGGATAATAAAGATCCTGTAACTCATATTGGAGTTTAATATCATTCTTATGATACGACCATTTATTAAACCAGAATCCTCTCCCTGCTGGCTACAGTTTTCTGTGGCTGTAATGGTTTATGGTCTGAGCCAGCATTAATCACCTTATTTAGGCTACAGTTATAAAGGGAACAATCTTTCAATTGAAGATTCACTGTCTCCATGTCCTCTCTTTTCCCTCCACCCTGGTGAACAAGTCAAGAAATTATTCTTTTTTTTTAGTTTAGCTTAGAGATACAGTCCAGAAACAGATCCTTCGGCCCACTGAGTCTGCACCGACCAGCGATCCCCGCACATTAACACTATCCTACACATACTAGGGACATTTTACACATACACCAAGCCAATTTACCTACATACCTCTACATCTTTGGAGTGTGGGAGGAAACCGAAGATCTCGGAGAAAACCCATGCGGTCAAGGGGAGAATGTACAAACTCTGTACGGACAGCACCCATAGTCGGGATGGCACCCGGGTCTCTGGCGCTGCAAGCGCCGTAAGGCAACAACTCTACTGCTGTGCCACTGTGCCGCCCTTTAAAAAAAATGAATGAATTTATTATTCATTATTCATTAATGGGCAGAACAGTGGTGCAGCGGTAGAGTTGATGCCTTATAGTGTCAGAGACCAGGATTGATCCTGATTACGGGTGTTGTTCGTACAGAGTTTGTACATTCTCCCCGTGATTGCGTGGGTTTTCTCTGTGCCTCTGGTTCTCTCCCACACTCCAGACATGCAGGTTTGTAGATGAATTGGCTTCGCTAAAAAAAATTGTAGATTGTTCCTGGTGTGTAAAGATAGTGCTAGTGTGCGGTGATCGCTGGTCGGCGCGGACTCGGTGGGCCGAAGGGCCTGTTGCCATGCTGTTTCTCCAAACTAAACTAAACTAAACTAAATAAGTCCTTACTTGAGACTCTCCTCCACTCCCGTCAGGCAGAAGATACACAAGCTTGAAAGCGTGCGCCACCACTCTCAGGAACAGTTTCTTCCCCTCTGTTATCAGGTTTGAATGGTCCTTCCATGACCTAGGGTAATGTCTGGTTCACCTGTACCCCATTGCGGACATTAAACTTTGTCCATGGAACTGCTGCACTACGATGCTGATAACTATATTCTGCACTCTGTATCTTCCCCTTTGCTCTACCTATTGTACTGGAGTTTGGATTGATTGTATTTATGTATAACATTATGTGATCTGATTGGATTGCATGCAAAACAGAGCTTCAAACTACACCTTGGTACATGCGGCAATAATAAACCTGAACCAATCCTGTTCCTACCTTCCTCTCTCTGAGAAGTCAACATGTTCTGTATCCACAGGCCATTTTTGAGGTGATATCGTCTGAACACTCTTACATGCTGAGCCTGGAGATCCTCATTCGAATGTTTAAGGACTCCGAAGCATTGAACTTGACCATGACCAAAACCGAGAGGCACCATCTGTTTTCCAACATCATTGACGTGCACAGATCCAGCAACAAGTGAGTCACACTATCCAAGGTCCCCCATTTGCTCATTGTCTTTTCTTTGGTTCCTACCTGCCCCTTGTGTAACGAGTCTCTGTTGATCTTCCATGGTGTTGGAATCGTTGGTGAAATGCAATGGTATTGTTTATAGGAAAACCGTGACTGGGTCAGTATGGAATACGCACAAAAACAAATTGAGCTAAAAAAGGACAGGAGGTTAAAAAACGACGGGAGCTAACAGCGGTTGAGCCTCATTTTATTTTTCCATCAGAAGTACCGGGATGTAATGCTAAGGTTTTATAAGGCACTGGTCAGAACGCATTTAGGATATTGTGAGTAGTGACAGGCCCTCTATCTGAGGAAGGATGTGCTGATGTGGGAGAGGCTCCAGAGGAGGTTTACGAGAATGATCCCAGGAATGATTGAGTTAACATATGATGAGTGTTTGACAGCACTGGGCCTGCACTCGCTGGAAGTTTAGAAGAATGAGGGACGACCTCATTGAATCTTACAGAAGAGTGAAAGGCACGAATATAGTGGATGTGGAGAGAAAGTTTCCACCAGTGAAAGAGTCTAGGAATAGAGGACACAGGCTCAGAATAAAAGGACGTACCTTTAAAATGGATATGAAGGGAAATTTCTTTAGCAAGAGGGTGGTGAATCTGTGGAATTAATTGCCACAGACGGCTGTGGAGGCCAAGTCATTGGGTATTTTTAAAGAGGAGATTGACAGGCTCTTGATTAGTAAAGACGTCAGGGGTTATGGGGAAAAGACAGGTGAATGGGGTTGAGAAGGAAAGATAGATCAGCCATGATTGAATGGCGGAGTAGACTTGATGGGCTGAGCAGCCTAATTCCGCTCCTATGACTTATGTACTTATGAATTTGTAACATCAGGAGTAATTGAGTACTCTGAACATTCCTTAATACTGTCTTGTGTGGTGGTCATTACTGTTGCTGTGTGGAGCTGTCTGCTTATGACAATGATTGGTTGCATTTACATTTATATGACATTTCTGTTACACTAAATGACACATATTCCAATGATGAAAGGCATGGAGAGGGGAGCCAGCAAAACCTTTCTCCTAGGATGGAAAAACCAAATACGACGAGGCATAGGTTTAAGGTGAGAGGGGCAAAGTTTAAAAGATGATTGCAAGGCACGTGGGAGAGTCTAGGACATAGAAACATAGAAACATAGAAAATAGGTGCAGGAGTAGGCCATTCGGCCATTCGAGCCTGCACTGCCATTCAATATGATCATGGCTGATCATCCAGCTCAGTAACCTGTACCTGCTTTCTCTCCATACCCCCTGATCCCTTTAGCCACAAGGGCCACATCTAACTCCCTCTTAAATATAGCCAATGAACTGGCCTCAACTACCTTCTGTGGCAGAGAATTCCACAGACTCACCACTCTCTGTGTGAAGAAATGTTTTCTCATCTCGGTCCTAAAAGACTTCCCCCTTATCCTTAAGCTGTGACCCCTGGTTCTGGACTCCCCCAACATCGGGAACAATCTTCCCGCATCTAGCCTCTCCAACCCCTTAAGAATTTTATATGTTTCTATAAGATCCCCCCTCAGTCTTCTAAATTCCAGCGAGTACAAGCCTAGTCTATCCAGTCTTTCTTCATATGAAAGTCCCGCCATCCCAGGGATCAATCTGGTGAACCTTCTCTGTACTCCCTCTAAGGCAAGAACGTCTTTCCTCAGATTAGGAGACCAAAACTGCACACAATACTCCAGGTGCGGTCTCACCAATGCCCTGTACAACTGCAGTAGAACCTCCCTGCTCCTAAACTCAAATCCTCTTGCTATGAATGCCAACATACCATTCGCCTTCTTCACTGCCTGCTGCACCTGCACGCTTGCCTTCAATGACTGGTGCACCATGACACCCAGGTCACGTTGCATCTCCCCCTCTCCTAATCAGTCACCATTCAGGTAATACTCTGCTTTCCTGTTCTTGCCGCCAAAGTGGATAACCTCACATTTATCCACATTATATTGCATCTGCCATGCATTTGCCCACTCGCCTAATCTATCCAAGTCACTCTGCAGCCTCCTAGCATCCTCCTCACAGCTAACACTGCCACCCAGCTTCGTGTCATCCACAAACTTTGAGATGTTGCATTCAATTCCCTCGTCCAAATCATTAATCTACACTGTAAATAACTAGGGTCCCAGCACTGAGCCTTGCGGTACCCCACTAGTCACTGCCTGCCATTCCGAAAAGGACCCGTTTATTCCTACTCTTTGCTTCCTGTCCGCCAACCAATTTTCTATCCACCTCAACACTGAACCCTCAATACCGTGTGCTTTAAGTTTGTACACAAAATGCTGGAGTTACTCAGTGGGTCAGGCAGCAACTCTGGAGAATGTGAAGAGATGACCTTTCCGGTCAGGACCAGAGGCCATAGCCTCAGAATAAAAGGACGTACCTTTAGAAAAGGGATGAGGAGTTTCTTTAGCCAGAGGGTGGTGAATCTGTGGGAATCATTGCCTATTTCCATGCTGTACCTCTAAAATCATTACCAATTAAAGAAGTGTGTAGGAAGGAACTGCAGATGCTGGTTTAAACCAAAGATCGACACAAAAAGCTGGAGTAACTCAGCAGGACAGGCAGCATTTCTGGAGAGAAGGAATAGGGTGGTGTTTCGGGTCGAGACCCTTCTTCAGACTCTTTCGGGTCGAAACCCTTCTTGAAATCTCAAAGGGTTGTAGAGGTGGAGCAGGTCACTGGAATAGTTTTAATATTGATATTTGATATTTCCTGAATGCTGCCTGTTGGTTTCTTTGTCTATTTTTTGATTGATTGATTAATTTAAAAACACAGCATGGAAACAGATCCTTCAGCCAACGGAGTCCACGCTGACCATTGATCACCATTCACAATCGCAAAGATGTATAGGTGTGCAGGTTTAAGGGCCTCTGTAAAAATTGCCCATTGTGCGTTGGGAATGGATGTGAAAGTGGGATAACATAGAACTAGTATGAACGGGTGATCGATGGTTGGCATGGATTTAGTGGGCCGAAGGGCTTGTTTCCATGTTGTACTTCTAAACTACACAAAACCCTCAAGAGAAGATACAATGAACTGCAGATTGCAGTTCAGGAACCTGCAGTTCAGAAAAAAAGACATAAAATGCTGGAGTAACTCAGTGGGTCAGGCAGCAACTCTGGAGAATGTGAAGAGATGACGTTTCCGGTTGGGACCCTTCAAACTTCAAGCCCTCAACACCTTTTTTTTGCCAGGAGATTTACCCTTTTTCTTTTGTTAAATGATAGTTTCTGACTTCACTGTTGAACTGGCCAATTCCAGTTTTGTTCCTCTACCCACTCCCTCAACAGAAGCAACACATTCTCAATAACTACTTTATTACCTTCCATGGTAATCTGGCTCTGAATGAACTTTATCACCTCCTGCAGTAATTTGTAGACATTCCCATTTCAAAGCATTCTATTATTCTCAATCGTGTGATTTAAATTCATTGACAATTGTGTTCCTTTATGGCAGAGTCGCCAACCACCTTCTCTAATCATTAACAAGATGCAGCCTTCACTCTGTACCTTTTTCCCACTTATCTTGGCAACCTGAATCCTTATAGTTTTAGAATCATACAGCCTGGGAAAAAAGGCCCTTCAGCCCAACTTGCCTCTACTGACCAAAATGCCCCATCTACTTTAGTCCCACCTGTCTCGTTTGGCCCATATCTTTTGCCGGATGAACTTTGTGGGTCAGGCAGTATCTTAGTTATAGTGTCATATACTGTAGCGTGGAAACAGGCTCTTCAGCCCAACTTGCCCATGCTGACCGATATGCCCCATCTACACTAGTCTCACCTGCCTGCATTTGGCCCATATTCCTCTAAACCTATCCTATCCATGTTCCTGCCTAAATGTCTCTTAAACTTTGCGATAGTACCTGCCAGAACAACCTCCTCCGGCAGTCCGTTCCATATACCCACCCCCCGTGTGTAAAATAAGTTGCCCCTCGTGCTCCCCCCTCACCTTAAACCTTTGTCCTTTTGTTCTCAATTTCCTCTGGGTAAAAGACTGGTGAGTAAGGAATAGTCGAGGTTTCAAGTCAAGACCGTACATCCGGATAGAGATGAGGGGAAGTTTCTTCTGACTGAGGGTACATTAGTCCCATTTTTTTGCGTTCTCATCAACTCCCGCAAGATTCTACCACTCAGCTGAACACGAGAGACAACTGACAGTGGTCCGTCGATTAGTTTAAAGACTCTGGAATTTCATCCCATATCTATCTGCCTCTCCATCTCTCTGCCCTCCTAAATTATTTTCATAGAGTCGAACAACAGGGAACCAGGCTTTTCAGCCCAACCTTTTGTCCATGCTGACTAAGGTGCCCCATCTAAACTAGTCCTATTTGCCCACATTTGGCCCATATCCCTCTGAACATTTTCTGGTCGTGTCCCTGTCCGAATGTCTGTTAAATGTTGTGCCTGTACCATCGTTAACTGTCCTCTCCAAGACATAGTGCCGTCAACAAGCTTTAGAACAACTGCCCAAATGTGGCTTGTTAGTTTACTATGTTAAAGGTACAACACAAATTGTTGTTGTGTTTGATTTAACAGTTTGTTCTATAATCAGGGCAGCCTGACCCAATTATCAAAACAGTGGGGTTACTGTAGAGCAGTGTGACTCTAACAATGGTAACATTGCTGATCGAAGGTATTTATTCACAAAATGCTGGAGAAACTCAGCAGGTCAGGCAGCATCTCAGGAGAGAAGGAATGGGCGACGTTTCGGGTCTCGACCTGAAACGTCGCCCATTCCTTCTCTCCTGAGATGCTGCCTGACCTGCTGAGTTACTCCAGCATTTTGTGAATAAATACCTTGCAGTTATTTTCTTATAGTAACATTGCTGATGATTGTTCTCACCAGGGCAGGGCAGAGGTCCTTCTCTATTCTTGCAATTGATTCTTGCTATTGAGGGGTGCAGTGTAGATTCTTGCTATTGAGGGGTGCAGTGTAGATTCTTGCTATTGAGGGAGTGCAGTTTAGATTCTTGCTATTGAGGGAATGAAGTGTAGATTCTTGCTATTGAGGGAGTGCAGCGTAGGTTCACCAGGTTAATTCCCGGGATGGCGGGACTGACATATGACGAAAGAATGGATCGACTGGGCTCATATTCAGTGGAATTTCGAAGGGTGAGAAGGGATCTTATAGAAACATATAAAATTCTTAAGGGATTGGACAGGCCGGATGCAGGAAAAATGTACCTGATGTTGGGGGAGTCCAGAACCAGGAGTCACCGTTTAAGAATAAGGGGTAGGCCATTTAGGACTGAGATGAGGAAAAACTTTGTCACCCAGAGAGTTATGAATCTGGAATTCTCTGCCACAGAAGGCAGTGGAAGCCAATTCACTCGATGTATTCAAGAGAGAGTTACATATAGATCTTTGCGCTAACGGAATCAATGGATATAGGGCGAAAGTAGGAACGGGTACTGATTTTTGGAAGATCAGTATGAATGGCTGTGTTGGCCTACTCCTGCACCTACTTTTTATGTTTCTATCCTATTTAAAGAGCTTGCTTATAGAGACATACAGCATGGAAACAGGCCCTTCGGCCCAACTCCATGCCGACCAAGGTGCCCCATCTACACTAGTCCCACCTGCCCGCATCTAGTCCATATCCCTCTTACCTTTCTTATCCAAGTACCTGTCCAAATCTATTTTAAATGTTGTTATTTATATCTGCCTCAACTACTTGGGTGGCACAGTGGCATAGCGGTAGAGTTGCTGCCTGACAGCACCAGAGACCCGTGTTCGATCCTGACTTGTACATTCTCCCTGTGATCGCGTAGGTTTTCTCCAGCTGCTTGGGTTTCCTCCCACGTTCCAAGTGCAGGTTGTAGGTTAATTGGCTTCGGTAAATTCCCCCTAGTGTAGGATGCAAAATTGGGGTAACATGAAACTCTTGTATTGGTGATACTTGGTGGTCGGTGTGGGCTCGGTGGGCTGAAGGGCCTTTTTCCATGCTGTATCTCCAAACTAAACTAAACTACTTCCTCTGGCGGTTCTTTCCGTAAAACACACACAACGTGCTGGAGTAACTCAGCGAGTCAGGCAGCATCTCTGGAGAACAGAGATAGGTGACGTTTCGGACCCGGAGAAAACCCATGCAGGTCACGGGGAGAACGTACAAACTCCGCACAGACAGCACCCATCGTCGGAACCTGGGCCCCTGGCGCTGTAAGGCAGCAGCTCTTCTGCTGCCACACCGTGCAGCCCAAAATAAACTATGCACCTGGCAAAATCTTTTTGAAAACTCACCAAACCGACCAGTGAGTAGCCCCAGCACTTTGTGTCTATTTAATAGTTGGAGTTAAACAACGCTTTCCTTGTTGGTGACAATCCTGCCCCATTAATAGAAATAAACATGAGAAGCAATGTGTATCTCAATGCTGAATTACGTGATTTTCCCTGATCGCTCTTTAATTCTGTTTGCTGAGATACCTCAGCGCACAGTTCTCAGGGAGGCACAGTGGCGCAGTGGTAGAGCTGCTGCCTTACAGCGCCATAGACCATGGTTCGATCCTGACTCTGGGTGTTGTCTGTACGGAGTTTGTGCGTTCTCCCTGTGACCTTGTGGGTTTTCCCCAGGTGTTCTGGTTTCCTCCCACACTCCAAAGACATACAGGTTTGTAGGTTAATTGGCATCAGTAGAAATTGTAAGTTGTCCTGCGTGTGTGTGTGTGCAGGATAGTGTTAATTTACAGGGATCGCTGGTCAGCGCAGACTGGGTGGGTTGAAGGGCTTTTTTCTGTGCTTTTTCTCTAAACTAAACTAAACTAAACACAATTGACGAGTGAGAAGGAAGTTCTGGGGTTGCGAGATAGAGAGCGCATGTCACAATACTGGTTGGACATGGGAGGAAACAGCTGGAGGTTGTCATCAGTAATGCTGCCTTGACAGCTGTGACCAGCTGTGCATTCCTGCTTTCTCTGGTCTTCCCATTCCCTTCCCCCTCCCTTCCTCCCCCCCACCCCCCCAACTCCCACCATCACACAGCTCTGCCCGAACACACTGTTGATAACTACAAGGTATGTTGTACACAACAAATGTGGCCATGTTACCCCATTGTTCCATATTAGTTCCACATAAGGGTGGCACGATGGCACAGCGGTAGAGTGGCTGCCTCACAGAGCCAGAGTCCTGAGTTTGATCCTGACTGCAGGTGCTGTCTTGTACGTTCCCCCCGTGATATGCGTGAGTTTTCTCCAGGTGCTCTGGTTTCCACCCACATTCCAAAGACTCGCAGGTTTGTAGGTTAATTGGCTTTGGTAAAAATTGTAAATTGTCCCGAGTGTGTAGGATAGTGCTAGTGTACGGGGTGAAGACTGGTTGGCTCGGACTCGGTGGGCTGAAGGGCCTGTTTTCATGTGTGTCTCGTATCTGTATCTAGGTTTCCTCATCCCACCACTGTCCATCTGACTCCATTAGGAAAATAGGACTGTTGAGGGTGTTAATCAGTTTACAGATACAGCATGCAACTGCAATGCCCTTGAACAAAGACACTTTACAAAAAGTGCTAGACACTACCTGGCCCATCACAGGTACTGACCTCCCAGCCATCAAAGTGATCTATATAAGAGGTGCTGTCTCAAAACTGCAGCCAGCGTCATCAAGGACCCACACCAGATAAAAGGGCACAAAGTGCTGCAAGTGGGTCAGGCAGCAATTTTGGGAGAACATGGATAGGTTTTGGGTCGAAACCCTTCTTCAGATAGATAGGAAAGGTTTAGGTTGTTTGGGCCAAACGTGGGCAGTTGGGACTAATTGAAGTATATGCAAGACAACATTTCAGAAACATCTGGACAGGTACATGGTTTAGTTTAGTTTAGTTTATTGTCACGTGTACCAAGGTACAGTGAAAAGCTTTTTGTTGCGTGCTAACCAAGCAAACTGGCTTGGATGGGCCATCTTGGTTGGCATGGACTGATTGGGCCGAAGGGCCTGTTTCCTTTCTGTACGACTCTATGACTCTCGTTCCATTGACTGCTGTGAATACTATGCCATGAATTCAGGTCTGGGTGATGTCTGCGATTGTAATTGTTCGGTATGTATGTTGTTTGTGGAGAAGGCGTGGATTCTTTATCTGAGGTTGTGATGGTAGTACAAGTGGAACTGTTATCTACAAAGTTGGCATGGCATGGACCCACCTCTTGCTTTCATAGATTGGAAGCTGTGGAGAGCACAGGACTGTGACTTGAGTAGATTCATCCATTAAGGGCGGCATAGTGGTGCAGCAGTAGGGTTTCTGCCTTACAGCGCCAGACGCCCGGATTCAAACCTGACTACAGGTGCCATCCGTACGGAGTTTTTTAATGTTCTCCCTGTGACCGTGTGAGTTTTTGTCCAGGTGCTCCAGTTTCCTCTCACACGCCTAAAAATGTACAGGTTTGTAGCTTATTGGGTTTGGTAAAAAATTGTAAATTGTCCCTAGTGCGCAGAATTGTGTTAGTGTACGGGGTGATCGCTCGTTGGCGCGGACTCGGTGGGTCGAAGGGCCCTTTTCCGCTCTGTATATCTAAAGTCCAAAGTCTAAACTTAACCATTTTCCCCAACTGCAGTTGCATAAATCCCTAGATCTATAACACCGATCAAAGAGGCATTACAGGCTTCGTCCACCGATTCCGTCATTCCAGACCCCCGTCATTTACGAGGGTGTTGCTGTGACGTGAGGGTCGGAGCTATAGGGAGAGGTTGAGCAGGCTAGGACTTTATTCCTCAGAGTGCAGGAGAATGAGGGGTGATCTTATAGAGGTAAGATCACGAGGGGATTAGGTAGGGTGAATGCACAGTCTTTTACCCACAGTAGGGGAATCAACAACCAGAGGACAAAGGTTTAAGGTTAGGAGAGGGGAGATTTAATAGGGCAACTTTTTAACACAGAGGGTGGTGGGTATATGGAATGAGCTGCCAGAGGAAGTAGTTAAGGCAGGTACTATCACCACGTTTAAAAGACATTTGGACGGTTACATGGATAGGAAAGGTTTAGAAGGATACGAGCCAAACGCAGGCAGGTGGGACTAGTGTAGAAACATAGCAACATAGAAAATAGGTGCAGCGGTAGATTGCTGCCTTACAGCGCCAGAGACACGGGTTCAATCCTGACTACTCCTCTGTCTGTACGGAGTTTGAACATTCTCCCTGTGACCACCTGGGTTTTCTCAGGATGATCCGGTTTGCTTCCACACTCCAAAGACTAACAGATCTGTAGGTTAATTGGCTTCGGCAAAATTGTAAAATTGTCACTCGTGTGTACGATAGTGCTGGTGTACAGGGTGATCGCTAGTTGGCACGGACTCGGTGGGCCGAAGGGCCTGGTTCCGCACGGTATCTCTAAATTGTAATGTCTTATTGTATCCCAAGAGGCCATGCTGTATCTGCAGTTTAAGGATTCGTTGATGAGTTCATTTGTTTAGCTAGAGGACAATCGTCCCCCCAGAGCTCAGAAGCGGCCTCCCTGAAAGAACTTAGGCCATTAATGCAGATTCGTACAATGCACCCACTGTCCGCAGGCAAACACATTCCAGTGGAGCATTGATACCACAGTAGAATGTGTGTCTTGTCCCCCTACTCCAGAGATCTGAATAATGCATTCACCGCGTTGCTCGATAACTGAGGACCAGTCTGTATTGTCCAAACTCAGGGAAAGAGTGTCAGACATTCATGAGAAGCACTGGCTTTAAACCTGACAGTGGCAGCATTAATATTGTCATTTCAGTGCTTGAATATCACAGGGTTAATCCCTCAGCTGCCTCTCCCATTGCAAAGCCTGGGAGATTTATTTTTTAATTTAAAAAATAAACGTTATTCCTAATTAACAATAGATACAAACCAAAAACCATTCAAAACAAAACTCTTCACGCATTCTTCGGTTTTATACATTTAATAGTGTCGTACTCAGTAGGTTGTGTTGGAGCACATAGAACATGGAACACTAGAGACACAAAGTGCTGGAGTAACTCAGCGGGTCAGGAAGCATCTCTGGAGAGCTTGGATAGGTAACGTTTCGGGTCGGGACTCTTCAGGCTGATCGTAAGGGGTAGGGGAGAAAGCTGGGAGAAATTATCTGCCTGCACGTGCTCCATATCCTTCCATTCTATTCAAGGGCAGCACAGTGGTGCAGCAGTAGAACTGCTGCATTTCAGTGCTAGATACATGGGTTAGTGTGTGCTGTCTGTGTAGACTTTGCACCTGTGACCGCGTGGGTTTTTCCGGGTGCTCTGGTTTCCTTCCACATTCCAAAGACGTACAGGTTTGTAGGTTAATTGGCTTCTGTAAATTGTCCCCAGTGTGTAGTATAGATCTAGTGTATGGGGAATTGCTGTTCGGTGTGGACTCGGTGGGCAGAAGTGCCTGTGTCCATGCTGTATCTCCAAACTAAACCAAACATTCCCTGCACATCCATGTGCTACGGTGTTCTGTGTTGGATGTCCTATATTCTGCCTGACTCCATGTGCACGGCTCACGGGCAGACACCGGACGGAAATGGCCCCTCAGACTCTTTAGACGTTAGAGATACAGCGTGGACACAGGCCCTTCGGCCCACCGAGTCCATGCTGACCAGCGATCACCCTGTATACTAGCACTATCCTACACACCAGCAACAATTTACGGAAGCCAAATAACCTATGGTTAATTAGGAATAAAGTTTATTTTTGAAATTAAAAAATAAATCTCTGGCTCTGTAATGGAAGAGGCAGCTGAGGGATTGACCCAATAGACAATAGACAATAGATAATATGTGCAGGAGGAGGCCATTCGGCCCTTCGAGCCAGCACTGCCATTCAATGAGATCATGGCTGATCATTCTCAATCAGTACCCCGTTCCTGCCTTCTCCCCATACCCCCTGACTCCGCTATCCTTAAGAGCTCTATCCAGCTCTCTCTTGAATGCATTCAGAGAATTGGCCTCCACTGCCTTCTGAGGCAGAGAATTCCACAGATTCACAACTCTGACTGAAAACGTTTTTCCTCATCTCAGTTCTAAATGGCCTACCCCTTATTCTTAAACTGTGGTCCCTTGTTCTGGACTCCCCCAACATTGGGAACATGTTTCCTGCCTCTAACGTGTCCAACCCCTTAATAATCTTATATGTTTCGATAAGATCTCCTCTCATCCTTCTAAATTCCAGTGTGATATTCATGCAATAAAATGACAATGTTAATGCTGCCACTGTCTGGTTTAAAGCCAGTGCTTCTTATAAATGTCTGTTACTCTTTCCCTGAGCTTGGACAATACAGACAATTTTACAGACCTGCACATCTTTCGAGTGTGGGAGGAAACCGGAACACCCGGAGATAGCCCACGCGGTCACAGGGAGAACGTATAAACTCTGTGCAGGCAGCACGCGTAGTCAGGATCGTACCCGGGTCTTTGGCGCTGTGAGGCAGCAACTGCGCCACTGTGCTGCCAAATGAGAGATCATTCATTGGAGATTCTGAACCAGAAAGAGTTAACAATGTGACCAAGGAAGCCTGTGAGCTGCCTTGGCCCTTTGCCAAGCTTACATCTTAAGTGCTCAACTCTAATAACTCAGCAAGTAACAGGTGCCGTGTGCAGTGTAGATTCCAGCAAAGACTTAACCTGCATTTAGCATTGAAAATCGGTCCGCTGCATGGTAAACGACTGTGAGCTGAAAGGACCCTCTGTGGGAAAGGGACAAGTCACATCTTCCGCTGAAAACAGACTGGGCAAGCATGATGGAGAAAGATATATGACTTCTCACACTGACAGCTTTGAATCACAAGGCATCGCCACCCTCCTTCAGAATAAGGTTCCCCTCCACGGCAATCACAGCCGTGATTAAACCTGTGCCAGCAGCCTCTGCTCAAAGGAGAATAGTCCCAGCATTTCCAGCCTCCATATTAACAAAGCCACTCATTGCTAAACGTAATGATGCTAGCTTATACTTTCATTAAACATAATGAATTAGCTTATACTTTCATTAAACATAATGAATTAGCTTGTGCTTTTGCAATTCAAAATTTCCCTTGTACTAGGCTTGAGATCCCGCCCAAACCCGAAAGCATTCTTTGTGACTTAGTTCTGTACTTGCTTCTCAATGAGTGGAAAGTAAAAGAATGCAGTAACAAAGGACTGCAGAGGCTGGTCAATACACAAAAGGACACAATGTGCTGGAGTAACTCAGCAGGTCAGGCAGCATCTCTGGAGAACAGGGATCGGTGACGTTTCTGCTGGATTCCAGGAACTGCAGATGCTAGTTTACGGGAAAAAGACACAAAGTGCTGAAGTAACTCCAGGTCAGGCAACATTTCTGGAGAACGGTTTGGGTCGACACCCTTCTTCAGACTGACTCCAGGTCAGACGGTTGTAGATCAGGAGAGCAGCAGGAATCACAGAGGGGGAGCAGTGAGAGAGGGTCTCGTAGAACTGTCGGAGAGAGGAGGAGAACTTCTTCAAAAGTAGGCGTACCTTGAGGAAGTAAAAGGTAGACGCAAGGAACCGCAGATGGTGGTTTACAAACAGGACAAAGTGCTGGAGTAACTCGGCATGTCAGGCTGGAGAACATGGATCGGTGATGTTTTGGATCGGGAGCCTTCTTCAGACTGATTTTTGGGGGGGGGGGGGGGGGTGGGCAAAAGCTGGGAGAGCAGAGAGGCAGGACAAAGCCTGGCAGGTAATAGGTGGATAGAGGATGGAATGTAAGAGGGGGAGAGGAGAAATAGGTGGGAGTCCAGTTCACACCAGTCTTTCAGTTTTAGTTTGGGGATACAGCATAGATACAGTCTATCCAGCCCACCGAGTCCTCACCGACTAGCGATCACCCATACACTAGTTCTATGTTATTCCAGTTTTGCATCCTACTTACTAGGGGGGCAATTTACGAAGGCTAATATCCTGACAAACCCACACGTCTTTGGAATGTAGGAGGACACCAGGGCACCCGGGGAAATCCCAGACGGTCACAGGGAGTACGTGCAAACTCCACACAGACGGCACCCAAGGTCAGGATTGAATCCGGATTTCTGGCGCTGTGAGGCAGCAGTTCTGCCAGCTGCACCACTGTGCCACCCCAGATCTACATGGAGATCTATGGTTGATAGGTGAATGTCGCTATATGCGAGGCTATCGGGTAAGAAATGGAAGGGGTTAATGGTTGAATGTCACTGAATGCTAGGATACAGGGTAAGGAATGGAAGTTCCATTCACCAATGGGTGAATGTCTGTGCGAGGCCATAGGGTAAGGAATGGAAGGGGTTAATGGGTGAATGTCACTATGCTAGGCTACAGTGAAGTGCAAGGAGCGCCATTTCCTTAGCGTGAAACATCTGTCCAACCTGGCCGCTGAAGACTGATGGCCTTTGGAACGTTCCCTCAGAATGAGAGACAAGGGCCTTTTTGTTCTCGCCGTGGCAACCTGCAATGAAACATGCGCTGGCACCAGGCCAAGATGCCAGAGCGCGGGAGGGGACTAGCTTGCCAGCGTCCACTTCACTGCACTTTGGCTTTGATCCCCGCTGGCTGAGGTCACCCCTGCTCACCCAAGCCTGCATCTCACTCCCCACCACCAAGGACTCAAGGTACAGGCAGTTCCAACAAGGGCCATTCATTACCTCCGTCCCTGGCCTCACAGAGAACAATCTGCAGGTGGCTCATTGAAAAGCACCAAGTAGGAAGGTTTAGTTTAGAGGTAGTTTAGTCTGAGATTCTGCCTGACCCTCTGAGTTACTCCAGTATTTTTGTGTCTATCTTTAGTTTGAAGAGGTAGTTTAGGGGTCTAAATGAAGGTCTCGACCAGAAACATCAACCATTCCTTTTCTTCAGAGATGCTGCCTGACACACTGAGTCACTCCAGCATTTTGTATCTATCTTCAGTTCAGTTTAGTTTTTTTGTCAAGTGTACCAAGGTACAGTGAGAAGCTGTAGGAAAGAATTACAGATGCTGATTTATACTGAAGATAGACACAAAATGCTGGAGTAATTCAGTGGGTCAGGCAGCATCTCGGATGAAAAAGGATGGGTGACGTTTTGGGTCAGAACCCTTCTTCAGACTTAAAATGGGTGGGGGGATGGCTGAAAAAGATCATAATAAATCAGTGCTGGTAATAGATGTCCAAGGAAGGAATGGAGCCCATAGTTGCCTATTGTTGGCTGGGGAAGATAACGAGAAGGATACAGGGATGGGAACAGTGGAGCGGGTAGGGTGATTAGGGTGGGGAGGGGTGGGGTGGGATAGAGGAAATGCAGGAGTTACTTGACATTAGAGAAATCAATGTTCATAACGCTGGGTTGTGAGCTACCCGAGAGTACTTTAGAGGTAGTTTAGTTTAGTTTATTGTCACATGTACCAAGGGACAATGAAAAGCTTTTTTCCTGTGTGCTATCCAGACATTGGAAAGACAATACAAGATTACTATCAAGCCATCCATGGTGTGCAGGCACAGGATAAAGGGAATAAAGTTTAGTGCAAGGTAAAATCCAATTAATGATAATCCAAGGGTCTCCAATGAGGTAGTCGATAGGTCAGGACCGCTCTCTAGTTGGTGATAGCATGATTCATTTGCCTGTTTACAGTTGCGAAGACACTGTCCCTGAATCTGGGGGTGTGCATTTTCAAACCTCTGTACCTCTTGTCTGATGGGAGAGGAGAGAAGAGGGAGTGACCAGGTAGTCCGTGATTATGCTGGTGGCCTTGCCGAGGCAGCGTGGTGTAGATGGAGTCAATGGAAAGGTGGTTGGTTTATGTAATGGTGCCAACTTAAACCAATCTCCTCTGCCTGCACATGATCCATATCCCTCCATTCCCTGCATATCCATATACCTGTCTAAAAGTTTCTTAAAAGCCACTATCACATTTGCCTCCATCACCATCTCTGGCAATACATTCCAGGCACCCTGCTATGTTAAAAAAAATCCCCCTACACATCTCCTTTACACTTTGGCAATCTGCTGGCAGTCCGAAGAATGGTCCTGACCTGGAACGGTACCTATCCATGTTCTCCAAGGAAACTGCCTGACCTGGTGAGTTACTCCAGTACTTTGTATCTTTTTTAAATGTAAATCAGCATCTGCAGTTCCTTGTATCTACCTCTCCTTTAAACATTACTGCTCTCACAGTCTTTAAGAGCTGGCCAAAGAAAACCAAATAAAATAGGAGTTTAACACTCACAAAGGAGATATCGGGGGAGTAAGATTTCATTACGTGCAATAGACAGACTAAAATAATCGTGTGTTTGCAAAGCTGTGCCTTTTGTTTCAGAGGTGTGAACATTTCTATGAATGGCAAGGGGCTGCTCACAGTTTCGCTTTCACAAGTAAACTTTGGAAGGTTAGCCTTGTTAACATCACAATAAAAACAAGCCTCCTTGGAAGCTACTGGCGCCTTGTTTGGATAAGGGTGGGGGAGGTGTGGGATTGGGGAAAGGATGTTAATCACGAATCAATGGTTCCTTTATTATCACGTGAACCAAGGTACAGTGAAATACTTTATTTGCACACAGTTTCAGGGTCGTTTATTGTCACGTGAACCGAGGTACAGTGAAAAGCTTTTGTGTGCTAACCAGCAAGCTCAGATCACCATACATAATAAACACAATCCCATAGTTAGTACAGAATGCCCACCACTCTATCTCCAGGTCCCTCAGGTCGGCCGACTTGGGGCTACTCACTATCCCGCGGTCCAGGCTTAAGCTCAGGGGTGACCACGCTTTTGCGGTTGCAGCTCCTAGACTGTGGAAGAGCATCCCTCTCCCCATCAGAACTGCCCCCTCCATCGACTCCTTTAAGTCCAGGCTCAAAACCTATTTCTACTCCCTAGCGTTTGAGGCCCTCTGAGGGGGCGCTGTGAACTGTTTATGTATGTGCTGTTATGTTTGTGTGCCATTGTATGTTCGTTCTTAGTACCTGAACTGATGTACAGCACTTTGGTCAACGCGGGTTGTTTTTAAATGTGCTATACAAATAAAATTGACTTGACTTGACTTGACACTGTGTCCACATGCAAGAGATGCCCTTTTGGCACCATTTTACAGTCCCAGATGCAGCCGTCGCCTCCGTCATGGTCGTCCTGCGAACCGTCGTCCCTCTCCTTGCACGCCGCTCTTCAGCCCTTTCTCCCCGGGGGTGCGCCTCTCCCATCCAACCTCAAGGATGCGGAAGGTAAGCCCGCCACCCCTCGGTTCTTCTTACCGGCCCGTTATCCAGCGGCCATCGCCATATCCTTCAACCTTCTCCCCTATTGCTGGTCCATGGAGCAAGCAGCACCCAGGCTCGCTGGGATGAGTGGCAAGCAACGTTATGAACTGGAGGAGAAGGCAGGAACAGGGTACTGATTGAGAATGATCAGCCATGATCACATTGAATGGTGGTGCTGGTTCGAAGGGCCAAATGGCCTACTCCTGCACCTATTGTCTATTATCTATTGTCTATTGAAGAGATATTTTAGGTTTAGATAGACACAAATGCTGGAGTAACTCAGCGGGTCAGGCAGCATCTCTGCAAGGGTGCAAGGTTAGGTCTGAAGAAGGGTCTCGACCCGTAACGTCACCCATTCCTTCTATCCAGAGATGCTGACTGTCCTGCTGAGTTATTCCAGCATTTTGCAGTCTTTGGTGTAAACCAGCATCTGCAGTTCCTTTCTAACATATTTTAGATTTAGGTTTATTATTGTCATGTGTACTGAAGTGCAGTGAAAAGTATTGGTTTGCATGCTGTCCAAACAGCTCCTACATACTGTACATAAATGTAATCGTAAAACTCAATAGGTAGAGCAAAGGGGGAGGTACAGAGTGCAGAATATAGTTCTCAGCATTGTCGCGCATCCGTTCCAGAGACAAAGTCCAATGTCCACAATGGGGTAGAGGTGAATCGGACAGTATACGAGGTTATGGAAGGACCATTCAAAAGCCCGGTAATATAGGAGAAGAAGCTGTTCCTGAGTCTGGTGGTGCACACTTTCAAGCTTCTGTATCTTCTGCCCGACGGGAGTAGGGAGATGAAGGAATGACTGGGGTGGGGCATTTTTCATGAAGTGGGGGCTCTTCCAAGGCAGGGGTTCGAGACCTGGTTTCGATCCTGACTGGAGGTGCTATCGGTACAGAGTTTGTACATTCTCCTTGTGACCGCGTGAGTTTTCTCCGGGTGCTCCGGTTTCCTCCCACATCCCAATTGGCTTCAGTGAGTTGTAAAATTGTCCCTAGTGTGTACGAAAGCACTATTGTACAGGGTGATCATTGGTCGGCGCGGTGGGCTGTAGATCTGTATCTCTAAAGTCTAAATGTTGTTACAGTACATGCATCAACCACCTCCTCCGGCACCTCATTGTCACTGATTCTGAGCCTTACTGTGCTGCTCCTTTGACAGGTTCTTCAAGGAGCTTGAAGCCAGGCATCAGCAGGATGCAGTGATTGAGGACATCAGCGACATCGTGGAGAAACACGCCGCCTCCACCTTCGAACCCTACGTGACGTACTGCTCCAACGAGGTCTACCAGCAACGCACTCTCCAGAAGCTCCTGTGAGTGTGTCTCCCAGGCCATTATGATCCCTCCCTTCTTGTTGTTAAGGAAGTGAACTGCAGATGCTGGTTTACACCGAAGGTGGACACAAAATGCTGGAGTAACTCAGCAGGTCAGGCAGCACCTCTTGAGAAAAAGGAATAGGTGACGATTCGGGTTCTATAGTCATAGAGTCTCACAACAAGGAAACGGACCCTTTGGCCCAACTTGCCCACACTGGCCAACATTTCCCATCTACACTAGTTCCACCTGCCCACTTTGGCCTATATCCCTCTAAACCTATGCTATTCATGTACCTGTCAAAATGTTTCTTAAATGTTGTGATAGTACCGGCCTCAACCACCTCCTATGGCAGCTCGTTCCATAAACCCACCACCCTTTGTGAGAGAAAGTTCTCCCTGATGTTCTTATTAAATCTTTCCCCTCTCATCCTAAACGCAAATCCTATGGTTCTTGATTCTCCCTACTCTGGGCAAGAGACTATGTGCATCTACCCGACCTAATCCACTCAAGATTTTATACATGATTTTAGTTCGGGTCAGATGTTTCAGTGCGAAGAAGGGCTCCACCCGAAACATCACCTGTCCATGTTCTCCAGAGATGCTGCCTGACCCGTTGAGTTACTCCAGCCTTTGTATCGCACTGTTGATATTTGTTAAAGAGGAAACAATGAGCAATTGTTCAGTGAGGTCTTAATGGTATTGAGGTGGAGAACGGGAGGAGTGCATATCTATACAGAAACACCCACAATCTCTGAATTCCCCTCAGAGTTTAGTTTCGTTGAGTTCATTGCGTCAAAAAGGCTTTCGGCACATTGACCTTCAGTCATGGTATTGAGTATAGAAATTGGGAAGTCATGGTGCAGTTGCATAAGACGTTGGGGAGGCCGCATTTAGACTATTGTGTTCCGTTTTCGGCACCAGGTTATAGGAAATATGTTGTCAAGCTGGAAAGGGTGCGGAGAAGATTTACGAGGATGAAATTCCTTGGAGGGCAGAAGGATGAGAGGTGATCTTATAGAGGTGTACAAAATCATGAGAGGAATAGATCAACCTAATATGTAACACTCAGTAGATGGTGTCTGGTATCTGATGCCAAGGAGCTGAGACAGACAGCATTTCAAAACAAACGCACAATATCTGTGCCAAACATGATGCCAGGCTAAACTGACCTCCTCTGCCTGCACATGATCCACATCCCTCCATTCCCTACACATCCATCCACCTATCTTAAATCCTCCTAAATGCCAATATTGTACCTGCCTCTGGCAGCGTGTTCCATGCACCCACCGCCCTCTGTGTAAAACATTTGCCCCCGCGTGTTTCCTTTAAACTTTGTCCCTCTCTCCTTGTAGTTATCAACCCTAGTATTTGATATGTCAGTCCTGGGAAAAAAAAGGTTTTGACTGTCTACACGATCAATGTCTACTCTAACATAATTTTATATACTTCTATTAGGTGTCCCCTCAATTCCCAGCATTCCAGAGAAAACAATCCAAATCTGTCCAACCTCTCCTTAACGCTAACCTATATACTAAAACTCTCGTTCGTTTGTTTGTTTGTTTGTTCCTGAACTACAGCCAAAATGGTACACGATAGCGTGACAATTTTAGGCCCACCTTACTTCCCGCCGTCCCTTTGGTGCTAATGGAAGAAGTTTCATTGAAATCGGTGTTATATTTTTAAAGTTATTCACATTTTAAAGTTTAAATCTATCTCCTAGGGAGGGAGGGCGGAGGAGGGAGGATATGGGGAGATTGAGGGGGATGGAGTGGAGGGGAGGGGGGGAGGGGAGGGAGGAGGGGGAGGGTGGGGGAAGAGAGGGAGGGGAAGAGGGGGAGGGGAAGAGGGGGAGGGGAAGAGGAGGAGGGGGAGGGGAGAGGGGAGGGTGCTACACCAATACAGGAGAGGTTTGGGCCCAATGGATCCACTTGGTGTAGTACACTCTAATCCAGGTATCATTCTGGTAAATCTCTTCTGCACCATCTCCAAAGCATTCACATCCTTTAAGTAATGGGGCGCCCAGAACCGCAGGCAATACTACAAAAATGTGGCCTAACCAAAGTCCTATAAAGCTGCCTCATGACTTCCTCAGGAAGGCCTCCACCCTTCTCGCCTTTTCTCACCTCCAGTTTATTTCTGCACACCCCCACCTCTACTATCAGACTGAAGAAGGGTTCCGACCCGAAACATCGCCTATTCTTTTTCTCCAGAGATGCTGCCTGACCCGCTGAGTTACTCCAGCACTTTGTGACTGTCTTCATGGCTTCCTGACTCTGATACTCAATACCCTGACCAATGATGGCAAGCGTACAATACCTGGATCACTGTGACAACATTTAAAATACATTTACACAGGTACATAGATAGGCAAGGTTTAGAGGGATATGGGCCAAAAATGAACAGGTGGGACTCATGTAGATGGGGCTTCTTGGTCAGCATGGGCGAGTTGGGCCAAAGGGCCTGGTTCCATGTTGTATGACTATTACTCATACGCCTTCTTTAACACTCTTATCTAACCGTGTTGCAATTCGTGCTGGAGTTCCAAGATGGGATCTGTTCTCTTGCTGTTGCCGTGATGGGTCTTGTGTTCTCCTCTCAGTTGTAACTGTTTTCTTACTTTTCACCGACAGAAATACAAATCCGAGCTTCAAGGAGATCCTGATGAAGATTGAAGCCCACCCTGACTGCAGGAACCTGCCCATGATCTCGTTCCTCATTCTGCCCATGCAGAGAGTCACTCGCTTGCCTCTACTGATGGATGTAAGGAGTAGCTGAAGTATTTTCCCCTCAACGAGAGTCCATGCGAAAAAAACGCAATTCCCATTTTAAAATCTGGTGCCAGTCAATCACCTGGATTGTTGTAGAATCAGAGTAGAGTGGGTAACAGGGTGGCACAGTGGCGCAACGGTAGAGTTGCTGCCTCATAGCACCAGAGTCTTTTAGATTTAGATTTAGAGATACAAAGCAGAAACAGGCCCACCGGGTCCGCGCCGCCCAGCGATCCCCGCACACTAACACTATCCTACACCCAGGAGGGACAATTTTTACATTTGCCCAGCCAATTAACCGAGTGTGGGAGGAAACCGAAGATCTCGGAGAAAACCCACGCAGGTCACGGGGAGAACGTACAAACTCCATACAGACGGCGCCCGTAGTCAGGATCGAACCTGAGTCTCCGGCGCTGCATTTGCTGTAAGGCAGCAACTCTACCGCTGCACCACCTTGCCGCCCCTGGGATCACTCCTGAATACGGGTGCTGTCTGTACGGAGTTTGCACGTTCTCCCTGTGACTGCATAAGTTTTCTCCGGGTGCTCCAGTTTCCTCCCACACTCCAAAGATGTGCGGGTTTGTAGGTTTAATTGGTTTCTATAAATTGTAAATTGTTCCTAGTTTGTAGGATGGTGCTAGTATACGGGGTGATGGCTGGTTGGTGCGGACTCGGTGGCCGAGGACCCGTTTCCACAGTGTGTCTCTAAAAAGTCTAAAATATTTAAATTCCAGAATTACGGTTCTGGGATTTGAACTCAGATCTTCAGATTACTAGAGCAGTATCTCTGTGCCTATAATTGTTGGTCTCCGTTGGACTCCTGTATTAAAACAAAATGATTTTTGATTTGCAGTGATTTATCATTGCGAAGATGGTTTCATACCTTGATCTTTTCTTCACAGACTATTTGCCAGAAAACGCCGAAGGACTCGCCCGAGTATGATTGTGTAAAGAAAGCATTGCAGTCAGTTAGTAAGGTGAGAAACTAATAAGGTGAGAAACTAGTGAGGTGAGGGCGATGACTCAGTGGAATTCATTACTACAGTCGGCTGTGGAGGCCAAGTCATTGGGTAATTTTCAGTCTGAGATTGACAGATATTTGATTAGTGAGGCTGTCAAAGATTATGGGGGGCAAGGCAGGAGAATGGGGTTGGGAGGGAAAGATAGATCTGCCATAATTGAATGGTGGAATAGATGCGATGGGCTGAATGGCATAATTTAGCGTGGATTCTGTGGGCTGAAGGGCATGTTTCCATGCTGTATATTTACAACTAAAACTAAAATTCTGTTGCTGCAATCTCTGTTGACTATATAGAACTGGTTTAAATGGATAATCGATGGTCGGCGTGGACTTGGTGGACCAAAGAGCCTGTTTCCATGCTGTATCTCTAAACTAAACTAAATTAAACTACATCACCAGGACAGAGTGGTGGAAGGGCCTGTTTCTATGCTGTATCTCTGAACTAAAATAAAATATACTTTCCTCTTACTTAGTACAGCTAGTAGCACGTCTCCCTCACAGCACCAGAGATCCGGGTTCAATCCTAATCACGGGTGTTATCTGCGTGGAGTTTGTACTGTATGGAGCGGCTTCAAGAGTATCGGGCTGTGTAAATAGAACATAGAGTGCATGCTTTTCATAGCATTGTGATGATGTCATTGCTTGGAGATCATTGCTCTTAAATACTTTCTTATGGAAAGGAAGTTTGGTGTCATTTTTCACACACCGATTCCTAAATTAGCCTGCAATGTGACGGGACAGGTGCAGCAACATTCATTGGGGTGTGCCACTGTTTCTGGGCGGGAAACGGAAGGTTAATCAACCTGCATGAAAAACAACAAATGCTGGAAATACTCAGCAGGTCGGGCAGCATTTGTACAGAGAGCGAGAAAGGTAGAGAGAGAGAGAGAAATGTGGAGAGAGAAGGATAGAGAGAAAGAGAGAGAAATAGAGAGAGAGAGAGAGAGAGAGAGAGAGAGAGAGAGAGAGAGAGAGAGAGAGAGAGAGAGAGAGAGAGAGAGAGAGAGAGAGAGAGAGAGAGAGAGAGAGAGAGAGAGAGAGAGAGAGAGAGAGAGAGAGAGAGAGAGAGAGAGAGAGAGAGAGAGAGAGAGAGAGAGAGAGAGAGAGAAAGAAAGAAAAGGAGAGAGAGAGAGAAAAGGAGAGAGAGGGAGAGGGAGAGAGAAAGGTAGAGGGAGAGAGAAAGGTAGAGGGAGAGAGTGCGAGGGACAGAGAAAGGGAGAGAGAGTAAGGGAGAGAGAAAGTCAAAGATTACTGGAAGAAAGCAGGAGACTGGGATTGAGAGGGAAAGATAGATCAGCCATGATTGAATGGGCCAAATGGCCTACTTCTGCTCCTATTCTTCTGAACATAAACTTCAGCATTAATGTTGTACCAGCACAAAAGTAACCTTGTGCCCTCTGCTCTCTGTCAGCTGGTACGTCAGTGCAATGAAGGGGCTCGGCGGATGGAACGGACAGAGATGATGTACACCATCAACACTCAGCTGGAGTTCAGAATAAAGGTACCTGCCTTACAATGTCCCTGAGTCAAGTTGATGGAGCAGCAATGGTTCATTCCATCATGGAGTCATGAGGAACTGCAGATGCTGGTTTACAAAAGAAGACACAAAGTGCTGGTGTAACTCAGCGAGTCAGGCAGCTTCTCTGGAGAACATGGATGGGTGACGTTTTGGGTCGGGACCTTTTATCAGACTGATTACAGTGGGGGGGTGGGGGTGGAGAAAGCTGGAAGAGAGGAGAGAGCACAACAAAGTCTGGTGAGTGTTAGGTGGATACAGATGAGGGGGGGGGGGGGGCTGATTGGCAGATTGGTGGACAAAGGCCAAAGATGAATTGTCACCTAAGATAGATACAAAACGCTGGAGTAACTCAGCGGGTCTGGAGCAAAGGAAGAAAGGTCTGAAGAAGGGTTCCGACCAAAACTTCGTTACTCATCTACTCCTAGACATGGGAGTGGAATTAGGCCATTCGGCCCATCGAGTCTATTCCGCCATTCAATCATGGCTGATCTATCTTTCCCTCTCAACCCTATTCACCTGTACCCTTTGACGCCCTTCCTAATCAAGAACCTGTCAATCTCCACTTTAAAAATATCCACTGACGACCTCCACTGCCATCTTTGACTATGAATTCCATAGATTCACCACCCCCTGACCAAAGAAATTCCACCTCATCTCCTTTCTAAAGGCACGTCCTTTTAATCTGAGGTTGTGCCCTCTGGTCCAAGGCGCTCCCCCTAGTGGAAACATCCACCCTATCCAGGCCTTTCACTAAGTTTCAATGAGATTCTCCCCCCCCCCCTCATTTGTCTCAAGGAAGTTCACACGGCCTTCTATCGCACAGGCAAGTGTGCCCACATCTGTGCTGCACTGACTCAAACAGCTCGCAGTTTCTGAATTGATGATTGATCCTCTTCTTCATCCCCACTGCTGCGTCGTCCTTGTAATCCTGGCTCTCTCAGCAGCCTCCCACTTTGCAACAGCTTGCCGAAGTTTTGTGAATGTCGCAAGCTCCACCAATGAATGCCAGATTGCTATTACTGATGCCAGCACTCACAAACTGGCTCGTGTGAGAAAATGTGATTCATTATTTGGAGAGGGTGCAGAGGAGGTTTACCAGAATGCTGCCTGGGATTAGGATATATCATCCGCAGGGAGAGGACGGACGGATTGCTTTCTCTTGAGCGCCAGAGGTTGCAGAGAGAGCTGATGGAAGTACATGCAATAATGAGATAGACAGTGTAGACAGCCAGAACCTTTTCCCTAGGGTAAAATGTCAAAGACTAATGGGCATAGCTTTAACGTGAGAGGGGCAAAGTTTAAAGGAGATGTGCGGGGCAGGTTCTTTATACACAGAAGGTGGTGAGTGCCTGGAATACACTGCCAGGGTTGGGGGTTGAGGCAGATACGATAATGATGATTAAGATGCTTTTAGGTAGACAGGTGGATATGCAGGGAATGGAGGGATCTGTACCAAATGCAGGCAGAACAGATTAGTTTAACTTGGCATTATGTTCGGCCTGGCAATTGTGGGCCGAAGGACCTGGTCCTATGCTGTACTGTTAAGTTTAGAGATACAGTGTGGAAACAGGCTCTTCAGCCCACCAAGGCCACACAGACTGGGACACTGGTTCTATGACATCACACTTTCCATCCTACACACCAAGGAGCAATTTACAGAGGCCAATTGACCGACAAACCTTCACGTCTTTAGAATGTGGGAGGAAACCAGAGCACCCGAAGAAAACCCACGTGATCACAGGGAGAACGTACAAACCCTGCACAGATACCACCCGAGGTCAGGATTGAACAGTCTCTGGCGCTGTGAGGCAGCATTTCCACCGCTAAGCCACTGTGTGCTGCCTTTCAGCCAATCTTTTTTAATATGTAAACCATTAACGAGTTAAAGAGGAAGGAAAATAAACGAGGTCAATGAGCTCGGATCCTTCTTGGCCACGTTGACAGAGTACAGACTGCCATTGATCTTCATGGTGCTACAATGGAGCCCTTCTCTGGACCTCGAGATGTCACCGGGTCAGAAGCTCGCTGTACATCCACAGTGTTGCTCTCTCTGGCAGTCCAGAAAAGGGAGAGAGCGCCGAGTTCAAGCTGCATGCTGGTGTAAACAGCTCCCATTGAAATGGCCGCGTTCTTGCTATCAAAGAATGATTGAAGACTCCCATTCAAAGAGTGCCATGTCATCCACTATTACTTCATGCGATGAGCTCTGGCTTCAAAGGTGGAGCCAAAGGTTTTGCAGAAGGAAAATCTATCCTGGAATTGTCATTTCTCTGCAGCTTTAAGTCCTTTGTAGAAAATGATGACAACACAAGTGACTACAGATGCTGAAATTTAGTTTAGTTTAGAAACACAACGCCGAAACAGGCCCTTCGGCACAATGAGTCTGTGCCGATCAGCGATCACCCCGTATACTAGCACTATCCCACAAACACTAGGGACATTTAGAATTTTACTGAAGCCAATTAGCCTATTAACCTGCCACAACTATGGCTGTTGCTGTGCTGCCCTAATCTTGAGCAAAAACACAAAGTGCTGGAGGAACTCAGTGGGTATCTGTGGAGGGAAATGGCCTCCGATAGCCATCAGTGAGTGACGTTTTGGGTCGGGACAAGGCCCATGTCTGAGGAAAGGCCCAAACTAAATATCATCTGTCAACTTCCCTCCTCAGATGCTCCTGACCCTCTGAACCCGTCATGGAGTCATACAGTATGGAAACAGAGCCTGCGGCCCAACCCATCAAGGATGACCAAGGTGCCCCATCTAAACTAGCCCCATTTGCCCACGTTTAGCCAATATCCTTCTGTAGTCTTCTCGCTTGGACGTAATGGGTGCTTGATGATGAGCATGGAGTTGATGGGCCAAAGGGCCTGTTTCTCTGCTGTATTTCTCTATGACTCCATATACATGTCCACCACCAATTTTCTGGCACCTTTGGTTCCAGAGCTTTGCCATGTTGCCGGATCAACAGAGGTGAAGGCCGAGATACAGGCCTGCAAAATCGGCCTCGGAGGTCGGCTATGGGAATGGATCCGCCGGCTCCGGCTGGGCCGCAGTTTCATAGTCCCGGCCATGGTGCAAATTCAACCCGCCGATCGGCATGGGAGGCCCTATGAGGTAGAGATCGGCCGCCTCACCCGGCTTAAGGCCCTGTCCCACTTAGGCGATTTTTTAAACGACTGCCGGCGACTGTCATAGTCATAGCAGGTCGCAAAAAAAACAGCGACTGGACCCCCCTACGACAATGTCCACGACAAGCTAGAACAACCTATCAACTAATCGATGTCAAGCTACAGCAAGCTACCGACAACCGGCGACCCAATCGTCGCGAATAGGACGTCCTCCTATGACCACACCTACGACAACCTACGACCGCACAGACGACAACCAAAGTCAACCTACGTCCACCCGTGACAAGCTACGACCATGTCGGCGACAACTGAAGACAATTCACCTCATTTTGGCCTCCGGTTTTGACGCCGGTACCTGTCGCCGGTTGACGTAGGTAGTCGCCAATGGAATTCACCGAAGACAGCACGGGCGACAACCTACGTCACCCGGCGACAACCTACGACAGCACCTTCGTCAGGAGACGTCAAGCTACGCTCATTGGCATCAAACCCTCCGTCGCCAAAATTTGTTCAACATTCTGAAAACACAGGAGCAGCGACCAGAAAGACGCTACGACTCTTTGGAGACTACTCAGGACCATACAGGCGACACCCCGGCGACCGCGTGGCGACAGCCTAGTCGCCTAAAAGATCGCCTAAGTGGGTCAGGGGCTTTAGATGCCACATTTTCAGGGGGACATTGTTCCGGAGGGGATTTCAAGTGCACTCTCGCAATTTTGTCTGGATTATAGGCAGTGCTCAACCACCAGTTGATGAAGAATTAGTGGTGGAACTATATATGCGTGCTCTCCTATTTATATTTTAACTTATGTTCTAACGACATAGAAAGAAACCATGTGGTCCATGGTGTCAACTCCAGCGTTCCCATCAGTTCCATCCCTCTCTGTAAAGGGAAATGGACAGACGATGTTTTGGGTCATAAAGTTATACAGCGGGGAAGCAGGCCATATGGCCTAACCTGTCCACACCGAGCAAAATGTCCCTTAAACGTTGCGATAGAACCTGCATCGACTACCTCCTCCGGCAGCTCCTTCCATACACCCACCCACCACCCTCTGTCTGAAGAAGTTACCCCTCAGGTTCCTATTAAATCTTTCCCCACTCACTTTAAACCTGCGTCCTCTGGTTCTCGATTCTCCTGCTCTGGGCAAGAGTGTGCGTTTACTACATAACATAACATAACATAACAACACTTTATTGTCACTCGGCACAACACCGAGCGAAATTTCAGCAGTCACACAAAATACAGCAAAAAAGAAAAGAACACAGGACACCCGACCCCAACACAAACATCCATCACAGTGACTCCAAACACCCCCTCACTGTGATGGAGGCAACAAAACTTCCCCTCTCTTCCCCCCGCACCCACGGACAGGCAGCTCGACCCCTACCGAGGCAAACGACACGCACAGCCCCCGCAAGGGGATGGAAGGCCCCCCGGCCGAGCCGCCCCGGGCACCGAAACGTCCCGCGGCCACACCGGGCGATGTTAAGTCCAACGGCCGAGCCGCACCGGGTACTGAAACGTCCCGCGGCCGAACAGCGCTGACGATGTTAAGTCCAGCGGCCAAGCCGCACCGGGCACTGAAACGTCCCGCGGCCACACCGGGCGATGTTAAGTCCAGCGGCCAAGCCGCACCGGGCATTGAAACGTCCCGCGGCCGAGTCGCACCGGGCACTGAAACGTCCCGCGGCCACACCGGGCACTGAAACGTCCCGCGGCCACACCGGGCGATGTTAAGTCCAGCGGCCAAGCCGCACCGGGCACTGAAACGTCCCGCGGCCGAGCCGCACCGGGCACTGAAACGTCCCGCGGCCGCACCGGGCGATGTTAAGTCCAGCGGCCGAGCCGCACCGGGCACTGAAACGTCCCGCGGCCGAGCTGCGCCGGCAATGTTAAGGCCCGCAGCCGAGCCGCACCGGGCACTGAAACGTCCCGCAGCCGAGCTGCGCCGGCAATGTTAAGGCCCGCAGCCGAGCCGCACCGGGCACTGAAACGTCCCGCAGCCGAGCTGCGCCGGCAATGTTAAGGCCCGCAGCCGAGCCGCACCGGGCACTGAAACGTCCCGCAGCCGAGCTGCGCCGGCAATGTTAAGGCCCGCAGCCGAGCCGCACCGGGCACTGAAACGTCCCGCAGCCGAGCTGCGCCGGCAATGTTAAGGCCCGCAGCCGAGCCGCACCGGGCACTGAAACGTCCCGCAGCCGAGCTGCGCCGGCAATGTTAAGGCCCGCAGCCGAGCCGCGCCCCGGGGAAGAGACCTAATAAAATAAAGGTTTCCCCCCGCCCCACCCCACACCCCCACCACACACCCCCACCACACATACACAGCCAAAAACAGAAACAAAAACCATCCCAACACCGACACAAACAAAAAAAAAAGAAAAAAGACAACAGACTGCCAGAGAGCCGCAGCCGTTAGGCGCAGCCAACTCCTCCATTCCTCTCACGATTTTGTGTACTTCGATAAGATCATACGTTTCCTTTGCTCTGCCTCCTGATGCCTGACCTTTTCTCTCCCCAGCCCTTTCCCCTGGTCTCCTCTTCGCGCTGGCTGTCCAAGAGGGGTGAGCTGATCGGCTTTGTCGAGGACACGGGGATTTTTTCCAAACGGACATCCCGGCAGCAAGTCTACTTCTTCCTGTTCAATGACGTCCTCATTGTGACAAAGAAGAAAAGGTGAGTCCCACCTCTCCTCTCCCTTTCTCACACGTTCATGAGAGGAATAGATCAGGGGGACGCACAGAGTATCTTGCCCGGAGTAGCGGAATCGAGGACCGAAGGACATAGGTTTAAGGTGAGGAAGGGAGAAAAC
This sequence comes from Rhinoraja longicauda, assembly GCF_053455715.1. Taxonomy (NCBI): domain Eukaryota; kingdom Metazoa; phylum Chordata; class Chondrichthyes; order Rajiformes; family Arhynchobatidae; genus Rhinoraja; species Rhinoraja longicauda. Next base: position 20,773,544 of record NC_135965.1, read on the forward strand.
ATTTAATAGGAACCTGAGGGGTAATGTTTTCACAATCAGGGTGGGAAGTGTATGGAACGAGCTGGTGGAGGAGGTAGTTGAGGCAGGTACTATTGCAACGTTTAAGAAGCATTTAGATGGGTACATGGATAGGATAGGCTTAGTGGGCCAAACACAGGTAAGTGGGACTGGTGTCGATTGGGCATGTGAGTCGGCATGGGCAAGTTGGGCCAAAGGGACTGTTTCCATACCGTACGACTCTATGACTCCAAAGATGTTGCCTGATCCGCCGTGTTACTCCAGCATCTTGTGTCCTTTTCTGTAAACCAGCATCTGCAGTTCCTTGTTAGATCATCTGGTAAACATTTTCTGCACCTCCCCCCAAGCCTGTATGTCCTTCCTGTAATGGGGCGACTATAACTGAACACAATATTCCAAAGCAGCCTGACCAAAGTCCTATAGAGCTGGATCACTATAGGTGACTTCCTGGGTCCTGTACTCCAAGCCCCGACCGATGAAGGCAAGCGCACCACAGGCCGTCTTTACAACTCAAATCATGTGAAGAGGAGTGACACGGTGGCGCAGCGGTAGAGTTGCTGCCTTACAGCACCAGAGACCCGGGTTCGATCCTGACTACGGTGCTCTCTGTATGGAGTTTGTACGTTCTCCCCATGACCTGCGTGGGTTTTCTCCGGGTGCTCTGGTTTCCTCCCACGCTTCAAAGACTTACAGGTTTGTAGGCTAATTGGCTTTGGTAAACATTGTAAATTGTTCCAAGTGTGTAGGGTAATGCTAATGTTAGGGGTGATCGCTAGTCGGCACGGACTTGTTTCCATGCTGTATCCCTAAAGACTAAAGTCTAAAGTGGTGGGAAGAAAATGCAGGGAGTCTGTAAGTGTGTCTGACTTGTTCAGCCCCGAGTAGCCAAGCTGGCTGAGGGGAATTCTGTTCTGTTGCCTGGACTGTTTACAGAGGTTGCGGCTGCATTAAATGACCAGCGTTGATCAGAACCAGATGGTTTCCAGGACTCTGACAGCAGCCTGATGTTTGTGCTCTTGTTTGTTGCTCTTAATTACAGACTAGTGGTGCCTAAAACTGCAACAAATACTCTCGCACAGTACGTGGGAGACGTACTCTTCCACACAGAGCAGTGGGAATGTTTTAAAGGCAGAGGTAGATGAATTGTCAAAGAGCATGGAAGTGAAGGGTGAAGCATATGATTTCCTCCCACGTCCTGAAGACGTGCGGTGTGGTATGTTAATTAGCCGCTGCGATTTACCCCTAATGTGTCAGTAAGTGGCGGGGTGGCACAGCGGGTGGAGCCGCTGCCTCACGGCACCAGAGAGCCGGGTTTGATCCTGACCTCAGGTCCTGCCATCCACAGTAGGAAATGCTGCTCTTGGATGAGAGGTTTAAAAGAGTGAAGCGATTGCAGATCCACTTCTGGGACCAGCAGGCAGAGAGGCGCCTGGATTGGGCACCATCTTGGGTGAGCCCTTCAAGCCCACCGAGTCCTTGGTGAGCACTCCGTTGACGTAATGATCACCCACCCGTACACTGGTTCTATCCCACACACTGTGGACAATTCACAGAAGGCCAATTAACCGACAAACCTGTACACCTTTGGGATGCAGAGGAAACCGGAGCACCCGGAGAAAACCCACATGATCACAGGGAGAACATACAAACTCCGTACAGACAGCACCCGTAGTTTAGTTTAGTTTAGAGATACAGCGTGGAAACAGTTCCTTCAGCCCACAGAGTCCACGCCGACCTGCGATCACCCGTACACTAGTTCTATCCTACACACTAGGGACACTTTACAGAAGCCAATTAACCCGCACGTTTTTGGGGATTGGAGAGGAAATCTGAGCACCCGGAGAAAACCTACGCGATCACTGGGAGAATGTGCAAACTCCATACGAACAGCACCCTTGTTCATGATCGAACCCGGGGCTCTGGGCCAGTGAGGCAGCAACTGTACCTCCGATAAATCCACACTCCCAACACATTTCAGTGGAAGGTCCACTATATACTGCTGTATAGCAATGTCCAAAATGAAAATGCAAAATACTCTGATTGGGGACGAGAATACTCCCAGCAAGTCAAGTCAACAATAGCCCCAGCCAGTCCTTGGCTAGGACTCTGTTGACTCACGCTCTTAGCTCTGAGCCAGACAGTTATGAGTTCAAGACCCTGTCCAGAGCTTGGAATTATTCAGTGCTGAGGGAATACTTTACGGTTCGAAGTACTGCTTTTTTAATGTTATAAATTAAACTGAAATCCTGACCCTTGTGTGGAGGGTGTAAAGAGCAGTGAGTTCTATTGCCTCGCTGATCAACATTACTAAAGTAGAGAAGTAGAAACAAGGAACAGCAGATGCTGGTTTACACAAAAAGACACAAAGTGCTGGAATAACTCAGTGGGTCAAGAGTCAAGTGTGTTTTATTGTCATATGTCCTGAAATGGAATAATGAAATTCCTACTTGCACCAGCACAACAGATATGTCAACATAATATGCTGTAAAGACCATAATAAATACAAAAAAAGTTCAGTATATTAAAAAAAAAAACAGACAAATAAATAGACAATAGTAGTGCAAAGTCAAAGATAATGTCCCCAAGTCTATGTAGTTCGGAGCTTTTTTGGAGGTTGTAGTGTTTAATAGCCTGACGATTGTAGGGAAGAAGCTGCTCCTGAACCTGGACGTTACAGTTTTCAGGCTCCTGTACCCTCTTCCAAATGGCAGGAGTGAAACGAGAGTGTGGCCAGGGTGGTGTGGGTCTCTTATGATGCTGGCTGCCATTTTGAGGCAGCGACTCCTGTAGATGGTGGGGAGGTCAGTGCAGTGTCCACCACATTTTGCAATCTTCTTTGTTCCAATAGACAATAGACAATAGACAATAGGTGCAGGAGTAGGCCATTCGGCCTTCGAGCCAGCACCGCCATTCACTGTGATCATGGCTGATCATCCACATTCAGTACCCCGTTTCCTGCCCCGTTCCGAGTTGCCAAACCAGGCCACGATGTTACCAGTCAATATGCTCAGGCAGCATCTTTGGCGGGGAACAATAGGTGATGTATCGGGTCGGGACCCTTCTTCAGAGATGCTGCCTGACACGCTGAGTTACTCCAGAACTTTGTGTCCTTTTCTGTTACTAACATATACACATGCATGAACTCAATGGGTCAGGGAGCATCTCTGAAAAACATGGAGAGGTGACGTTTCATGTCAGGACCCTCCATCAGACTGATTATAGCAGGGGGGGGGGGAAAGCTGGAGGAGAGGTGGGGACAGGACAAAGCCAGGCAAGTGATAGGTGGGTACTGTTGAGGGGGATTGATTGGCAGATGGGTAGACAAAGGCAAGAGATGGAAAGGAGACAAGAGGGTGTGAGATAAAGGGAGAAGAGATGAAATGTGAGGCCAGTGGAAGGTTGTAGTTGGAAGGGGATGGGGGGAAGGGGATGGGGGGAAGGGGAAAGGGGGACCGGGATAGTGGGAAATATGGGTGCACATCCAGGGAAGAGAGGGGGAGAACAAAGAGGATGATAGGTGGTTGTTAGTTTGTTACTAAAATAGATTTTTATACATACACACAGATGCACCATAGAAAGCGTACGGTTGGTTGGGAACAGCTCTAATACCAAAATAAATTGCAGAGAGCTGTGGATGTAACCCAGTCCAAGGCACAGACCAGACTCCCAACCACTGAGCCGCCTACACTTCACAAAAGATGTCATGTTGCCACCCCGGCCATTCCTCCTTCTTCCTGCTCCCATCTGGCAGAGGATACCGAATCGTGAAAGCGCGCACCACCAGACTTGGGAACAGCTTCTTCCCCACTGTTATCAGACTTCTGAACGGTTCTTCCACGAGTTAGCGCCCAGCCCCCATCCTCCTACCTACCTCATTACGGACATTGGAATTGTCCATGGAATTGATAAGGGTGGCATGGTGGCTCACCAGTAGAGTTGCTGCCTTACAGCACCAGAAACCCGGGTTGTATCCCGACTGTAGGTGCTCTCTGTGCGGAGTTTGTACATTCTCCCTGTGACCGCGTGGGTTTTCTACGGTTGATCCAGTTCCCTCTGCACTACTGTGCCATCCTATGGTCATCTATCCGTGTTCTCCAGATATGCAGCCTGACCAGCTGAGTTACTCCGGCATTGTATTTTTTTATGCTCTATGTATTCTGAGGCTTTATAGTAGCTCCATTTAGGACATTCCAAGCTCTTTACAGTGAACATGATACTTTTAAAGTGCGGTCGGAATTATAATGCAGAGAATTGTGGATGCAACCCAGACCATGAGACGAACCAATCTCCCTTCCATTGACTCCATCTACACTTCACGCTGCCTCGGCAAGTCCACCAACATAATCAAGGACCAGTCTCACCCCCGTCATTCCCTCTTCTCCCCTCTCCCATTAGGCGTGAGGTACAGAAGTACATGCCTCCCGATTCAGGGACAGTTTCTTCCCAGCTGTTATCAGGCAAATGAACCATCCTATCAACATCTAGAGAGCGCTCCTGAGCAACTATCCACCTCATTGGAGACCCTCGGACTATCTTTAATCGGTCTTTACCGGACTTTATCTTGCACTAAACGTTATTCCCCTTATCATGGATCTGTACATTGTGGACGGCTTGACTATAATCAGCTATTGTCTTTCCACTGACTGGATGGCACGCTACAAAAAGCGTTTCACTGCACCTTAGTGCGCGTGACACTTAATCAAACTAAACTACATTGGCAGCAATTACTCTGGATGTAGAGAGATGCCATATCCTCTCATGCAGAGCAGAGCAACAAACAATGCACGCTGGTGGTGCAATGGCAATGGAATGAAGAGGTCACCAAGACAATCAGAAGAATTTAACAGCAGGGAAAAGACACCAGGGATAGCACTGAAGCAAGTAGAAAACAAGGCTGTGTTTTGTTAAACTGGCAAACCACACTAAACAACTCCAGAGTAAGGGTGATGAAAGATTGCGTGGATTTGTTTTTTGGTTGCTTATTAAAACAACACTGCGGCATTTAATAGTTTCCAGCTACACTTTAAAAGCCAGGCAGCATAAACTCCTCCATAGAGGACCAAAGAATTGCAGATGCTGATCAGAAGAAGGGTCCCAACTTGAAATGTCACCTATCCACGTTCACCAGTGATGCTGCCTGACCCGCTGAGCTTGCTTTTGGTTTAGGAATACAGCATGGAAATGGGCCCACCAAGCAGGCCCCCAATCACCCATTCACACTAGTTCTATGTTATCCCACTTTCTCATCCACTCCCTGCACACCAGGGATAATTTACAGAGGGCCAATTAACCTACAAACCTGCGCATCTTTGGGATGTGGGTGGAAACTGGAGCCGCCGGAAGAAACCCTCACGGTCACAGGGAGAACGTGCAAACTCCACATAGACAATAGACAATAGGTGCAGGAGGAGGCCATTCAGCCCTTCCAGCCAGCACCGCCATTCAATGCGATCATGGCTGATCACTCTCAATCAGTACCCCGTTCCTGCCTTCTCCCCATACCCCCTCACTCCGCTATCCTTAAGAGCTCTATCCAGCTCTCTGGACATAGTCAGCACCCAAGGTCAGGATTGAACCAGGGTCTCTTGTGCTGTGAGGCAGCGGCTCTACCCTTGGCGCACTGTGCTGCAGCACTCCAGCACTTTGAGTTGAAACTTCTCGATAGTTTGTTATGGGGTGTGGAACAGTGTGAGTGCAGCAACTCAGGCAGGGGTGTGGAGAGAATGTAGTGGGATTAGTGGCCACACGGTGGCGCAGCGGTGGAGTTGCTGCCTTACAGCGCCAGAGGCCCGGGTTCCATCTTGACCACGGGTGCTGTCTGTGCGGAGTTTGTACGTTCTCCCCGTGAGCGCGTGGGTTTTCTCCGGGTGCACCGGTCTCCGCGCACACTCCAAAAGACGTACAGGTTGGTAGGTTAATTGGCTTTGGTAAAATCGTAAATTGTCCCTAGTGTATAGGATAGCGCTAGTGTACGTGGTGATTGCTGGTCGGCGCGGACTCAGTGGGCCGAAGAACCTGATTCCACGCTGTATCGCTAAACTAATGTAAAAGTAAAGTAAAGTAAAGGATTTGTCCAGATTCCCCATCTTCCTCGTGAGCTTTCCAAGATCTCAAAGAGACTCTGTTGAAGATTTAATGAAACAATAAGCTGATGTCCGTTTGTATCCGGTGACCTTAGACAAGATGCCGCAGGGCCATAATGATTAAACATAAAGATAGCAGCTTTTCTCAAACAAGGTATGTTCTATTGCAAGAGTTTCCCAATCTGTTGCTTGTGGAGTATGTTGAATGTTAGACTTCTGTAACAACAGTATCTTTGTCCATACTCCTACTAAAGAAAAGCTAACTTTCCCAGTGCCAAAGCATGGGACTACCGCAAGGATAGTCTTTTGGGTAACTCATTAGCTCTAGTTTTGTCTTGTTAAATATTGAGGTGCACAGCTACATAGAAGCAACATTTGTGCAGAGTATCAGAGGCAAGTGACGTGGAAGCACATGTGGAAGCACACGTGGCTGTGGTAGCGAGTCTAGATCAGCTACACAAGATGGCGGAATGAAAACAAACTGCTGGAGTGACTCAACATCTCTGGGTAGAAGGAATGGGTGACATTTCGGGTCGAGATTGTTCTTCAGACTGAGTCAGGGAAGAGGGAGACATAGAGATATCGAAGGGTGAGGTGTGAAAACGAGAGATCAAAGGGAACAATATTCCAGACCTCACAAGGTGGGATTACACTCCTGTTCCTCGGAGGCAGCCTCTTCACCAACTGCAGGTCTCGATCCAACTGAAAGGGTTCCTTAGAAACAAGTTAGTTGGGTTTGCAGTTATGTGAGGAATTACTACAAAGGGCAATACTGTTTATCAATGGGGAAAGCAGCATGTTTCTTTACTTGAGCAATAAACAAAGCACTGGGGGAAATCAGTGGGCCAGGCAGCATCTGTGGAGGCAATGGACAGACAATGTTTCAGACTGAAGAACTGTTTTTGCTCAGTTTTCCAGCTTTTGCAGTCTCTTGTGTCTCTGTATTTTTTTTTGACAAATTTTATTATTGTATCTCCAAAACTAAAACGAAATTAATTGAAAGATTAACCAAGATAGACACAAAATGCTGGATTGGTTCGATCCTGACTTCGGGTGCTGTCTGTGTGGAGTTTGCATGTTCACTCTGTGACCTTGTGGGTTTTCTCCGGGTGCTCCGGTTTCCTCCCACGTCCCGAAGGCGTGCGGGTTTGTAGATTAATTGTACTTTGTAAATTGCCCCCATTTCTTCAGAAGAAGGGTCTCGACCCGAAACGTCACCCATTCCTTCTCTCCCGAGATGCTGCCTGATCTGCTGAGTTACTCCAGCATTTTGTGTCTACCTTCGATTTAAACCAGCATCTGCAGTTATTTTTTCCTACGGATTAACCAAGATGTTTAGTTTAGTTTTGTTAATGTCGCTGAGGTACAGTGAAGAGCTATTTTGGTGCGTGATATCCAGTCAGTGAAAAGCCTACACATGATTACAATTGAGCTGTCCTCAGTGTACAGATGCAGGATAATCGCTGACCCGCTGAGTTACTCCAGCACTTTGTGTCCTTTTGTGTAAACAAGCATCTGCAGTTGCTTGTTTCTCCAGATTGTATTACCCCTCCCCATGTCCATCTGTGAAATTATTAGATGCACTGATGGGTAGTTGCAGAGGCAATGTCCATCTGCAGTGGAAACAGACCCTTCAGCTCACCGGGTTCATACTGACCTGTGATCGCCCGTACACTGGTTCTATCCTACACACCGATTAGTCCGATTAGACAGCACCTGAGGTCAGGGTTGAACCCGGGTCTCTGGGTCTCTATCACCAGTGCTCACAGCGCCAAAAACTCAGGTTTGATCCTGACTTCGGGTGCTGTCTGCGTGGAGTTTACATGTTCACCTTGTGACCATGTGGGTTTTCTCTGGGTGCTCCGGTTTCCTCCCATGTCCCAACAAAGACTTGCGGGTTTGTTGATTAATTGGACCTTGTAAATTGCCCCCATAGTGTGTAGAGAGTGGGTGAGAAAGTGGGATAACATGGAACCAGTGTGAACGAGGGATCGATGGTCGGCACGTACTCGGTCAGCTGAAAGGCCAGTTTCGTGCTGTATCTCTAAACAAAAACAAAATGTGATTTCAGTGTGAATGGCCTCTGGCTTTAGGCCTGATCTCTTGCCAACTGCCTAGATGGCTCTTCAGCCCATTAAGACTGATTTAAGAGTTCGGAAGCATAAACATATGGGCTTTGATTGAAAGCAGCTTGCGATGGTGAGGGGGTGGGAGAGGAACTTGGGCACTGACATGTTCTGCGTTTCTCAGGGATGTTGCTGCAGTGACTCAGGGCACCAGGGGTGGAGAGCAGATGTAATGATTGTCAAGAAAGTTCTCAAGATACAGCATTGAAACAAGCCCTTTGGCCCACTGAGTCCATGCGGACTAGTAATCACCCGTACACACATTGTGTCCTATACAATTTTCAGGTGCCAATTAAGCATTTACCCGATCTACTCCCCTCATGTTTTTGTACACCTCTACAAGATCACCCCTCATCTTCCTGAGCTCCAAGGAATAGGCAATAGGTGCAGGAGTAGGCCATTCGGCCCATTCGAGCCAGCACCACCATTCAATGTGATCATGGCTGATCATTCTCAATCAGTACCCCGTTCCTGCCTTCTCCCCATACCCCCTGACTCCACTATCCTTAAGAGCTCTATCTAGCTCTCTCTTGAATGCTCTCCCTTGAATAAGAGTTCCAGCCTGCCCAAACTCTCCCTGCAGGCACCTCAGGCCCTCGAGTCCTGGCAACATCCTCGCAAATCTTCTCTGAACCCTTTCCACCTTGACGACATCCTTCCTATGAACACGGTGACCGTGGCTGAACATCATCCTGTAAATGTGGCCACACCCAACGTCTGGTACAACTGTGACCTGACTTCCCAGCTTCAGTACTCGGACTGATGTTGTTATGTCTGTCCCCACAGCGAGGAGAGTTACAGCGTGACGGACTACGCCATGAGAGCCCACCTCCAGGTGGAGCCCTGCGAGGCTGAGGAGCTGAACCTGTCGCCCATGAAGACGGCGTCAGGCATGTTGTACTCCCGCCAGTGCTCCGTCAGCTACTTCTTCCGCCTCACCATGGTCAGCAACCACGCCGGCGACAAGGTGGACATGGTCTTTGGGGCCGAATCTCCGTGAGTACTTCACCTTTGTGAATCCCTCCATTATACCAGTTTATTGTTCCGTTTATTGTCACCTGCACCAAGGTGCAGTGGAAAGCTTTTTGTCGCGGGCTTTCCAGTCAGCGGAAAGACAATACATGATTACGATCCACAATGTACAGATGCAGGATAAAGGGAATCATTTTTGATCGGACTTAGTGGCCTTTATCTTGCACTGAACGCTATTCAGGTTATTTCCTTTATCTTGCATCTCTAACTGGATGGCTCAATTGTAACCATGGAATGTTTTTCCGTTGTGGTTAGCACACAACACAAGCTTTTCACTGTACTACAGTACACGTGACAAGGAACTAAACAAAACCTTTGGTCCAATAAAGTCCAATTAAAGATAGTCCAATGAGTTAGATGGGAGGTCAGGACCGCTCTCTAGTTGGTGATAGGATGGTTCAGTTGCCTGATAACAGCTGGGAAGAAATTGTCCCTGAATCTGTGTGCGTTTTCACACTTCTGTACCTCTTGCCTGATGGGGAGGGGGGGAAGAGGGAGTGACCAGGGTGAGACTCATCCTTGATTATGCTGGTGGCCTTGCTGAGGCAGCGTGAAGTGTAGATGGAGTCAATGGAAGGGGAGGATGGGTTGTGTGACGATCTGGGGCTGCGTCCACAATTCTCCGCAATTACTTTTGGTCTTGGATGGAGTTGTTCCCAAACCACACTGTGATGTAGAGTCTTTTATTTGACTGGATAGCACATAATTAAAAGCTTTTCACTGTACCTCGGTAAACATGACAATAATAAACTTAACTAAACTGAATTCCCCCCCTGGCAGAAGATACCTGTAGCCCCATAGCAGCCAGCAAAACCCTGCTCTGATCCCACAAACACTCGCTCGTTCGATTGTACGAGCTATACCCCTCTCTCCTCTCTCCCTGCTACCTTACCGTTCAGCAATTTCATGTGCTCTTGTGGTCTGGCTTGGCTTCAATGGTTAAGGGTGAATATTCCCAGCAGGCAGTTAAAACTGCTTCCACTGCACAGACACAGATGTGACTCGCACGGGAATGACCGCTGCTTCTAAATGAGGTCACGCGAGGCATCAGCTGCCTCAGAACAGTGGGGAAGTGGTAGAGTTGCTGCCTTACAGCGCCAGACACCTGGGTTTGATCCTGACTACGGGTGTTGTCTGCACCGAGTTTGTACGTTCGCCCCGTGACCTGCGTGGGTTTTCTCCGGGTGCTCCGGTTTCCGCCCACACTCGAAAGACGTGCAGGTTGGAAGATTGACTGGCTTTGGGAACATTGTAAATTGTCCCTCGTTTGTAAGATTGTGCCAGTGTACAGGGGTGATCATTGGTCAGCGCAGACTCAGTGGGCCGAAGGGCCTGTTGGTGTGCTGTGTGATTCACTCTAAGGAGTCAAGTTCAGTTTAGAGATACAGTGCGGGAACAGGCCCTTCAGCCCAACGTCCATTCCGACAGACGCCCCTTCTAAGTTAGTCCCATTTGCCCACGTTTGGCTTGTAGACCTTTAAACCTTTCCCATCCATGTGCCTGGCCTAGTGACTTTTAAATGCTGTTTGGCAGCTTGTTCCATATTCCCACCACCCTCTGAGTGAAAAGGTTCCCCCTTAGTTCCTTTCAAATCTTTCCCGTCTCACCTTAAACCTCTGTCCACTGGTTCGTGATTCTTGAACTCTCGGTAAAAGACTGTGCATTCACGTTATCAATTGCTCTCATGATTTTACACACCTCTATAAGATCACCCCTGCGCTCAAAAGGAATAGAATCCCAGCCTCTCCAACCTCTCCCTATAGCTCAGGCCTTCGAGTCCTGGCAACATCCATGTAAATCTTCTCTGCACGCATTCCAGTTTAATGTTATGTCTATATCGGTGTGGAGTCTGATGGACCCCTAGATGGATTTGTCTACATAAATGAAGCGAGTGATAGCGTTTCAATGGATGTGTCTATATAAATATGGCGTGTGATATGTTTCAATGTGTCTTAGTGGATACATCTATATAAACAGGTTTAGTTTAGTTTCGTTTCGTTTAGAGATACAATGTGGAAACGGGCTCTTTGGCCCACTGAGTCCGTGCTGACCAGCGATCCATCACCCTGTACACTAGCACTATCCCAGGGACAATTTTTACAGAAACCAATTAACCTGCAAACCTGTATGGTTTTGGAGTGTTATAGAAAACCTGGAGAAAGCCCACATGGTGACAAGGAGAACGTACAATCTCCGCTCGGACGGCACCCATAGTGAGGATTGAACATTGGTCTCTGGCTCCGTTAGGCAGCAACTCTACCACTGCGCCATTGTGCTGCTGTGTGTGTGAGTGCACGCGTTTGTTTGCGTGCGCACATGCATGTGTGTGCCCGTGCGTGTGTATGAGTGTGCACAGGCAAGAGAGAGATATAGGATCCAGTCTCAAAGGGTGTGCCTATATAAAAACGTCTGGGCACTTGTGGTGTTCAGCCACATCCATCCGTGTGTGTGGGTGATTTGTAGCTGAATACTTTGCGTGTGTGCATGTGCGTGTTGTGTCGGCCAGTGAATGAACTGCTCTGCCCTGCCTGTTTACCGTAGACCCAGTCTCCCATCAACTGACTGTAGACTGTCGAGGTTTGACATTCCATTCCTGCTGACAGTGGAATTTTGATCACTGTGTTTGTATGTGGTGCAGAGAGACAGGACACTGAGGTGAAGTATCCAGGCCTTTTCCCCTAGCGTGTAGACATTATGATGAATCTGCACAACTCTTTAATAAGGCCACAAGAGTCAGCCTTGTGTGCTTTAAGCCACTTTTGTGACCCATGATGTTACACAGCAGTTCATAAGCAATGATCGGCTCAGGTGGATGGTGGACTTGCTTTCATTAGACTTTAGAGATACAGCGCACGAACTGGCCCTTCGGCCCACCAAGTCCGCGCCAACCAGCGGTCACTATCCCACACACTCGGGAGCCAATTAACCTACAAACCTGCACGTCTTTGGAGTGTGGGATGAAACCGGAGCACCCAGAGAAAGCCCACGCGGTCACGGGGATAACGTACAAAGGCCGTACAGACAACACCTGTAGTCAGGATTGAACCCAGGTCTCTGGCGCTGTAAGGCAGCAACTCTACTTCTGTGCTGCCCACATTGGTCAGGTCATTGAATATAAAGAGTCAGGAGGTCATGTTGCAGCTTTATAAAACGTAAGTTGGTTCGATTTTTGGAGTAATGCGTGCGGTTCTGGTCACCCCATTACAGGGAGGCTGTGGAGGCTTTGGGGAAGGTGCAGGTTAGTAAAATCCTGGAAAGCATAAATAGGATAGACAGTCAGAATCATTTTCCCATTGATGAAAATGCCCATCACCAGAGGACATGGGTTTAAGGCGAGAGGGGCAACATTTAAAGATGTGTGCTGGAGGTTTGTTACGCAGACCCGACCAGACACGACACGTCGCCTGCCTATGTTCTCCCAGGATGCTGCCTGACCTGTTGAGTTCCTCCAGCACTTTGAGTCTTCTTCTGTAAAATAGCGTCTGCAGTTCCTTGTGTCAACACAGTAGCAGATACACACTCAGCAAACTATAGTTAGCCGGAGATAGATACAAAATGCAGGAGTAACTCAGCTGGTCAGGCAGCATCTATGGAGAAGAGGAGTAGGTGACGTTGCGAATCGAGACCCTTCTCCAGACCGAGGCAGGGGAGAGGAAAACTAGAGATATGAAAACGGGGAGCTGCTAGAGAGGTGGTGCAGAACTCCCATCAGAGAGAGGAGGAGAACTTCACAGTCGGCATACCTTGAGGAGAATTTGCAGTCGAGCAGACAAAATGTATAGGAAGCAGTAGCAGATGCTAGTTTACAATGAAGGTAGATACAAAACGCTGGAGTATCTCAGTGGGTCATGCAGCATCTCTGGAGAGATGGACGCCCACTCTCTGCTCTTCCCCAACAGCCCAGCAAATATGTTTTACTGTTTACCCAAGCATTTGTCCAGTTTCCTTGTAATTGCCACTTAGGCCCTGCACTGCATTTCCTGACACCTCATGCTGTTTGCCGCCATGCACCCATTGTCGATGTTGGACCATAAATAACAGCCCATCCAGGGTAATGAGACCTGTTCAAGGGACTGGCCCAGCATGGAGCAGGGAGGGGACAGCAAGGATTTACAGGGAAAAAAGTCGCTCGCTATTTGCACTAAGAGTGTTACATACTTCAGCACTGGCAAAGTTAACAGTGCAACAGTGTTTAATTTAGAGATACAGCGTGGAAACAGGCCCTTCGGCCCACTGAGTCCGCGCCGACCAGCGATCCCCGCACACTAACACTATCCTACACACACTAGCGACAATTTACAATTTTACCAAGCCAATTAACCTACAAACCTGTACATCTTTGGAGTGCGAGTGGAAACCGGAGCACAAGGAGAAAACCCATGCAGGTCACAGGGAGAACGTACAAACTCTGTATAGACAGCACCCATGGTCAGGATCACGCCTTGGTCCCTGGCACTGTAGGGCAGCAACTCTACCGCTGTGCCTGGTATTCTTTTTAGAAGTTCGAGGCGATTTGGTTTATCGGTCCACGGCTGATTTTCCGGCAACTTTAATCTAGACAAAATTACGAGAGTGCTCTTGACACCCCCCTGACACCCCCCCCCCCCCTCCCCACGGGAAGTCCCCCCCCAAAATGTGGCTGCTAAGCCGGGTGAGGCGGCCGATCTCGACCTCATTGGATCTTCCGTAGCTGACCCGCCGGTCGAATTCGTGCCCTGCAGCCGGGGCTCTGGAACTCTGACCAGGCCGGAGCCAGCAGATCCGTTCCCATAGCCGACTGCTGCAGCCACTTTGCGAGCCGATATCTCAGTCCCCCCAAGACCATGACCTCTGCTGGTCTGGCAAAACAGATAATATGACAAGGCTCTGGAACCGGATGCCGGAAAATCGGTATCACCGAATATCCAGAACTTTGTATCACCTGCTGAGTTACTCCAGCACCTTGGGTCTTTTTTTGTTGTTGTAAACCAGCATCTGCAGTTCCTTGTCACCATTTTTCTGCCACACTGTGAAATCCCCTCAAGGTTTGCCAATATTGAAGTTCTCCTCCTCTCTCCAGCAGAGTTCTGTGACAGTCCTCCTCCCACTGCTCCCCCTCCTTAATTCCTGACAGCTCTCTCACCTCCCCCTACCAACCCCCACCACAATCAGTGTGCTGACGGCTCCCCACCTGAAACGTCACCTGTCCATGTTCCCCAGAGATGCTGCCTGACCCGCTGAGGTATCGAATTATAGAGTCATACAACATGGAAACAGGCCCTGTGGCCCAACTTGCCCACACCGACCAACATGCCCCATCTATACTGGTCCCACCTACCTGCGTTTGGCTAATATTCCTGCAAATCTATCCTAACCATGTACCTGTCTAAATATTTTTTAAACGTTATGATAATACCAGCTTCAACTATCTCCTTGGGCAGCTTGCTCCATATGCCTAACACCTTTGTGTAAAAATGTTGCCCCTCAGGTTATTATTAAATCATTCCCCCTCAACTTAAGCCTCTGTCCTCTGGTTCTTGATTCCCCTACTCTGCGTAAAAGACTCTGTGCATTTACCCTGTTTCTTCCCCTCAGGATCGTATGCAACTTCATAAAATCACCCCATGTCCTCCAGCACTCACCCGTCAGCTCAGGCCCTCAACCCCTGGCTATATCCTTGTAAATATTTACCCTTTCCTGCTTAACATCTTTCATATAACAGGAGAAGTAGAATAGGCATAGGTTGGGGATGCTCCATGCATTTTGGCTTTTGCACCATCATGGTCTAGTTTGCTAGATTAAATGATAAGAACTAACTAATAACTAAGGCTGATAACTACAAATAAATAATAACTAACTGTTGAGCCTTCCTGCGGTGTCGTGGGCCTAACTCAACGAAACACCAGTGCAGGCAGGTGCCCATTTGATAACTCCAGTGATACACTGGCATCGACTCGTCTAGTTTTTATGTGCTTATTAACATGTTGGTAGCTTATTATTGAATATGGAGTTAGTTATTGCAGAAGTGAGTATAAGCAGTTTAGATACTACTCTGGCTTTGGGCTTGGTTTTCTTGGTTGAGCGCTTATGCTGGTGTTATAGCACGTACTCTGTGTTTTAATAGTAATTTACATTCATAGTTGCTGTCGTGTTTAATGTCCCAGTAAAGCTGCAGTTAGTGAGAATGTCATTGTTCCAGTTCGTGCCTGGTACAAATGACAATTAAACACTTTTGTGTTTAAGATTCTTGATTCTTCACCACTCTCGCAAGCCAACGTAGATTCATTTAACTCTGGGAACTGCGTGCGAGCTCCCGGGAACAGAGTGTGGGCAGCGGCTAACGAGAGTCACTGGGAAAGGAATGCAACTTAATTCCCTTTGGCTGCTTCTCTGTAGGAGTGACCGAGCACGCTGGTTGACGGCCCTGGGGCAGAACGGTGCTGAGAGACAACACCCAGACAGGACGAGTGAGTGACCGACCGGCTGGGGCTGGGGGAGGGGGGAGGGGGGGAGGGGGGGAGGGAGGGAGGGAGGGGTGGGAGGGGAGGGAGGGGAGGGAGGGGAGGGAGGGGGGGAGGGAGGGGAGGGAGGGGGGGAGGGAAGGGGAGGGGAGGGGAGGGGAGGGGAGGGAGGGAGGGGAGGGAGGGGGAGTCCATTGATGCTCACACACTGCCACCAAGTGGGTTCCAGAGATTTGTACACACGCGCACACATACACATAAATACATCGACACACACATATATAAATACATAGACACACACACATGCACATGTAAATACATAGACATGCACACATATAAATACATACATACACACACACACACACAATTACATAGACATATACACACGCCACACAAATACATAGACATACACACACGCACACTCACACATGCACACACATATAAATGCATAGACATACAAACTAATAAATCCATAGACATACAAACCGGCATGCACACACATGCACATACACATGCACACACACATACACACATGTGCACATATACATACACATATGCATGCACACGTACACACATGTGCACATATACATGTACACACATACACACATGTGCACATACACACATGTGCACATACATATACACTAGAGCTGACAGAGGCTCGGGTGACTGACGCTGATCGTTCTGATACACCGCGTTATGAGTTTCTTCGGAGCTTCAGTAATTAAACCAAGACCGTGCGCCATTCCCCAGGCGGTGCTTATTCAATGGTCAGGATAGGTCGAGTGCTGGCACTGGTCCCGACTGGCATTTATTGAGGCTGGGCGCGTGGGCTTTGTGGTTC
The DNA here is from genome assembly GCF_053455715.1 of Rhinoraja longicauda. Classification (NCBI taxonomy): domain Eukaryota; kingdom Metazoa; phylum Chordata; class Chondrichthyes; order Rajiformes; family Arhynchobatidae; genus Rhinoraja; species Rhinoraja longicauda. The sequence goes on from NC_135965.1 coordinate 20,790,084, forward strand.
AGTGTGCTAAGGAGTCAACTCTCTCTCTCTCTCTCTCTCTCTCTCTCTCTCTCTCTCTCTCTCTCTCTCTCTCTCTCTCTCCCCCCACCCCCTGTTCCTGGCAGCCCTGACCCAGGTGGAGATCACCAGAACGTACCCAGCCAAGCAGCCAGACGAGCTCTCCCTCCAGATGGCCGATGTGGTTCTCCTTTATCAGAGTGTGGAGGATGGTGAGTGGTTACTTTAGACTCAGAGTGTCATACAGCACGGAAACAGGCCCTTCGGCCCAACCGTCTATGCCAACCAAGGTGCTCCATCTATGCTAATCCCCTCGGCCTGCATTTGGCCCATATCCTTCTAAACCTTTCCTATCCATGTACCTGTCTAAATGTCTTTTAAATACTGTTGCAGACTCAGTCATACAGTGTAGAAATAGACCCTTCGGCCCAACTTGCCCATGTCAACCAAGACGCTCCATCTACGCTAGTCCCACCGACCTGCATTTGGCCGATATCCCTCTCAACCTTTCCTATCCATTTACCTGTCCAAATGCCTTTTAAATGACGTTATAGTACCTACCTCAACTACTTCCTCAAGCAGTTTGTTCCATAAAGCCACTTCCCTCTGTGTGAGAATGTTACTCCCCCATGGATGGGGGACGATCTTATGGAGGTGTATAAGATCACGAGGGGATTAGATAGGATAAATGCACAGACTTTTACCCACAGTAGGGGAATCAAGAGCCAGGGGGCATAGGGTTGAGGTGAGAAGGGAAAGATTTAATATGAACCCGAGTCATACAGCACTGGTCCTTCGGCCCAACTCGTCCATGCCGACCACGATGCCCCATCCACACTGGTCCCACCTGCCCGTGTTTAGCCCATATCCATCCACACCTTTCCTATCCATGTACCTGTTCCAGTGTCTTTTAAATGTTGTTATTGTACCCTGCTTCAACTACCTCCGCTCAAAGTTTGTTTCGTTACCAACAGCCATCAATTAATTTTCTGCAGTTGTCTGTTCCTGCAAATGCAGTTTTTTTTAAAAAACACTATGATAATCCAGTGCTCTCAGCTGCTTGATGGTTCTGTACTGCAGATTATCTGGACAATTGGACGTTACTCCTACTAATAGTGGTGCCGCTGGTAGAGCCGCTACCTCACAGCGCCAGAGACCCGGGTTCGATCCTGACCTCGGGTGCTGCACGTGTGGAGTTTGCATGTTCACCCTGTAACCACGTGTGTTTCCTCCGGGTGTTCCGGTTTCATCCCATATCCCAGAGACGTGCGCTTTTGTAAATTAATCGTCCCTCTGTGTGACAATTAATTGTTCCCAGTGTGACAATAGACAATAGGGTGCAGGAGTAGGCCATTCGCCCCTTCGAGCCAGCACCGCCATTTACCATGATCATGGCTGATCACCATGGTTACCACAAGTTATCTGCATGTGTTGCCACTTACGGGGAGTTACCGACTTGGAACATCAATGCTGTTCAGAGTTTTGCCATTAACTCTCCCTTACTCTCCCTTCCATTCAACGCCACAAAATACAACACTTCACACTTCCTCAGACTAAACTCCCTCTGCTATTTCTCTGCCCATATCTTTAGACATTAAAGATACAATGCAGAAACAGGCCTTTCGGTACACTGCGTCCGTGCCGGCCAGCAATCACGCCCTACGCTAGCACTTTCCGACATACTAGCGACAACGTACACTTTTATTTGCCAATTAACCTGTAAACCTGTAGAAAACCAACACGTTCCCAGGGAGAACGTACAAACTCCATATAGACGGCACACGTAGTCGTCAGGATCGAATCGGGGTCTCTGGCGCTGTGGGGCATCAGCTCTACCGCTGTGCCACCGTTGCCATTCCATCAGGCTCCTAACCAGAAACGTCACCCATCCTTTTTGTCCAGAGATGCTGCCTGACCGACTGAGTTACTCCAGCACTTTGTGTCTATCTTCGGCATTAAGTGCTACATATCTGCAGCTGAACTATCTACTTGCGGTTTCGCTTTGTGTTGGGCGGCCCGGTGTCGCAGTGGTAGAGTTGCTGTCTGACAGCGCCAGACCCAGGCATCCATCCTGACTACGGGTGCTGTCTGTACAGAGTTTGTACATTCTCCCTGTAACCACGTGGGTTTTCTCCGGGTGTTCCGGTTTCCTTCCACACTCCAAAGACGTGCAGGTTTGTAGGTTACTTTGGCTTCAATAAAAATAGTAAATTGTCCCTGCTCTGTAGGATAGTGTTAGTGTAGGGGGATCATTGGTTGGCGCAGACTCTGGGCTGAAAAGCCTGTTTCCACGCTGAAACTCCAAACTAAACTAAGCTTTCAAGGAGCTATGAACCTTACAACTCTGCCTTCAAGTCTTTGACATTTCCACCCTGGGAGAAAGCTTCTGACTGTCTGTGCAACGTATAATGGGCACTAAAGCACGTCTTCCCCTTGCAGGTTGGTACGAAGGCGAGCGGCTGCGAGACAGTGAGATAGGATGGTTTCCGATGGAGTGCGCCAAGGTCATCACCTGTCCAGCTACGATCAGCCAGAACATGCAACGGATGGGCCGGCTACTGGGACTGGAGACGCACGTCTAGAGCGGGCGGGAGAGAGCCGGACAGAACGGGCCTGGATGAGGAGAGGGTGTCAGCGAGGAGCGACGCGCCCTTGGTCTCGCGGATCGTTCAGTCGTGCATTGGGGACTAGCTCACCTGAAGGAACCCTCAGAGGACACAACACGAAAGGGACGAGACCGGGCCAGGGACAGTGTACATAAACCACGGCGGAGGAAGCCCCCGCTTGCGTTCCCCGCCCAATGTTGCCCTCGAGACCCTTGTGAAACATCTCCGTTACTTCCTTGTGAGGAACCGCAAGGAGTTGGGACGCAAAGTGCTGGAGTAGTTCAGTGGGTCAGGCAGCATCTCTGGAGAACATAGAGAGCGGTGACATTTCAGGTCAGCACCCTTCGTCAGACACTAAGTGGGATTGGCGATGGTCGGCTGTGCGATCAGAGGGGGTGAGGTTGTAGAGGGTGAGGGGAGCAGAGAGGTCAAGTTGGTTAATGTCACGCTGCCAGTTGGAAATAAAATGGTCCAGAGTGGGTAGAAGGACGGCCGGGGGTGGGTGGGTGTCCATGAGGAGGAGGAATGGTGGAGAAAGGGTCATCACTGGGAGGTGATGACTCACTACCAGAGCCCCGCTCAAAAGCCCGGCTTGAGTCTCTGTAAATTGCCCTTAGTGCAGGGGTTCCCAAACTTTTTCATCCCGTTTACCCCTTTGCAACTTTTCGAAAGTAAATTTACCCCCATCCTGTTTTGTTCAGTAATTTGAGTTTACACTCAATAAAAGTGTACAACATAATAAAGCAACCGACAAAGGGGAAATTAAAAAAATACTGTTTTTGACATTATTATTTTAAGTTCAAATAACAATAATAATAGCACATAACAATGTTATTTGACTTATTTATGACCAACTAATGATGAACAGAACTAATGTGTACCAGAACCAAACACAGTCAGTCAATATGTACAAATCCAGATCAAAAAAATTTGCCCCCTGCGGGGTAAGTTTACCCCAGGTTGGGAACCCTTGCCTTAGTGTGTGGGGAGTGAATGCGAAAGTGGGAGAACGTAGAATTACTGTGCATGGGTGATCGATGGTCGGCATGGACTCGATGGGCCAAAAGGCCTGTTTCCATGCTGTATCTCTAAACTATAGACTAAAGAAAAGTGAAGGAAGAGAGGTAGTGGAAAGAGACTGCAGGGAGTGGTGGACACATCCCCATCTATCAAGGGTCCTGACCTGAAACCTCACCGATACATGTTCTCCAGAGATGCTGCCTGACCCGCTGAGTTACTCCAGCACCTTGTGTGTCTTTTTTTTGTAAACCGGCATCTACTGTTTCTGTGTCCACAAGGAGCAGGGGGGGGGGGGGGTTGGGGAACGACTTTGTTCCATGATGGAGAACACTGTTAAAAGCTTGGCAAACCCCTCAGACAGTAGGTGAAGTTGCAAATCCAGAACTGAGCAACTTTTATTTAAGTGCAACAACAGATAATTGGACACATTTTGGAACTTGCTTCATGCAAATAACGCGTGTCCTTTAAGTTAAGGTTCTTCTGCTGGATCCTTTATTAAACATATAGATTCTTGGAACCACTGAGAGGGGTGACCTCTATGAGTCGCTCTGTGGGACTGTTAATGAGATGGTATTGCACTGAATCAAGACCCAGTTTATTATAGAAAAGTACCACAGATGGCAAAGGGGTGTCACAAAAATACTATGATTTCCTCTGCACACCAATTTATCGAGGCGCATAAAATCATGAGGGGAATGGATAGGGTCTGAAGGCACAGTCTGAAGGCACAGTCTTTCACCACAGGCAATCAAGAACCAGAGGACATAGGGTTATGGTGAGAAGGACAAGATTTAAGAGGCAACATTTTTATTCAGAGGTAGTTGAGGCAAGTACTCTCACAGCATTTAAAAGACACGGACAGGTACATGGATAGGAAAAGGTTGGAAAACGCAGGCAAATTGGATTAGCTTCAATGGGGCATTTTGGTCAACATGTTGGGTCGAAGGACCTGTTTCCACGCCATATTTATACCACCCACTTTGGTATCATCTGCAAATTCACTAATCATGTCTTCTACATTCTCATCCAAGTTTAAAGATGTGCGAGGAAAGTTTTTTTTAACAGGGTGGTGACTGGTGCCAGGGGTGGTGGTGGAGGCAGATACAAGAGTGGCTTTTGGATTGGCACTTGGACATGGAGGGACATGGATTATGTGCAGGCAGATAACTGGTCTTAGCATCATATTGGGCATGGACATTATGGCCCGATGGACCTGTTCCTGTGTTGTACTTTTCTAAAGATAGACACAAAATGCTGGAGTAACTCAGCGGGCCAGACAGCATCTCTGGAGAAAAGGGATAGGTAATGTTGCAGGTCTGGACCCTTCTACAGGCTCTCCATCTTCTCCAGAGATACTGCCGGACCCACTGAGTTACTCCAGTACTGTGTGTTTATCTTTGGCATAAACCAGCAAATGTAGTTAATTTTTATCACAACTGTTCTATGTCGTATAACCATTTCACCTTCCACAGGTGTGCATCAGTAGTGTTTAGTTTAGTTTAGAGATACAGGGTGGAAACAGGCCCTTCGGCCCACCAAGTCCATACCGACCGTTAATCACCTGTATACAATAGGGACAATTTAGCTACAAACTTGCACGTCTTTGGAATGTGGGAGGAAACCCACACAGCCACAGGGAGAATGAACAAACTCCATATAGACAGCACCCAAGGAGTTTAGTTGAGGTTTGTAGTGTTTAATGGCCTGATGGTTGTTGGGAAGAAGTTGCTCCTGAACCTGGACATTAGTCTTCAGACTCCTGTACCCATTCTCAGCCAATGTAGTTCCCTGCACAATGACTTTCAACAATTTCAAGCAAAATTATTTGTCTAGTTGTTGAGTAAATAATTAGGGTTCTTAATGCAGAGAAGATTTACAAGGATGTTGCTGCAGGCTAGGACTTTATTCCTTGGAGGATATGGGGTGATCTTTTAGAGATGTATAAAATCATGAGAGAAATCGATAGGATGAAGGCACAGTGAGTGTATTTTGCCCAAAGTAGAGGAATCAAAAACATGTTTAAGGTGAAAGGGGCAAGATTTAATACGAACCTGGGGGGCAACATTTCCAATCATAGGGTGGTGGGTATACAGAACGAGCTACCAGAGAGGGGTAGATGAGTCAGGTACTCCATCGAACAGTACAGCATAGAACGGGCCCTTCGGCCCACAATGTTTGCTCTATCTCAAGTGAATTCTGCTCCTCAGAAGTGGAGTCCAAGACTATACCTCACACCTTTTGCAGAAATAGCTAAAGGCATTTTGCTCTTGTAATAGTAGTTTATTTTACCGTCAAGGATTAATCTGAGCCAGTGATCTCATATGCAAGTAAAGATTTATGGCTTCTCTAAAGAATAGCCAACCAGTAAATTACAAAGAAAAACCCGTTAGCAATGTTATATTGGTTGATTCGCTAGATTTTTTCAGCACCGCACCTGGATGGAGTTGAGGATTGTACTTGTTGATGGACAAACGCATTGGTTAAAGTGAATTTAGTTAAATATTCATTTGGAAGGATATTCTTCAAAGTGGAAAGACACCAGGGAGTTCACTGAGAATAGAATATTCATTCAACTGACACAAACAAGGATAATATTCTGGTTTTCTCACGAGAGTTCTGGCATTTCCAGCCACATGCCCCTGAATTATTTTGTCCTCACAGATTCCTTGCACTTAGTACTGAATTACTAACATTCTAAGCTGCTCCAAACTCATAATTCATGCAGCAGCTAAGAAGTGCTGGAGTAACTCAGCTGATCAGGTGGCATCGCTGGGGAACATGGATAGGTGACATTTCGGGTTGGGACCCTTCTTCAGACTAATTGTGGGGGGAGAGGGGGAAATTGCTGGAAGAGAGGTGGGGTGGGACAAAGCATAGGCAAGTGATAGGCGAGATGGGTGAGGGGAGTTGATTAGTAGATGGGTAGAGATGGGAAGCAGACAAAAGGTTGAGATAACAGGAGAAGTGAAATGTGAAGCCAGAGGAAAGGATATAGATACTGGCTCTAATTAATAAGATCGATAATATTATTGTACAGGGATAGTAAAGTTTACTATAATTCAGAGATACATCACGGAAATAGGCAAATGGAACTGCAGTCTGAAGAAGGGTCTCGACCCGAAACGTCACCCATTCCTTCTCTCCCGAGATGCTGCCTGACCTGCTGAGTTACTCCAGCATTTTGTGAATAAATGGAACTGCATCTTGGTCGGCATAGATGGGTTGGTCTGAAGGGCCTGTTTCTGTGCTGTATGACTCTATGAACCCATCAGCCCACCGAGTCCATGCTGACCATTGATCACCCATTTATATTCGTTCTATGTCACCCCACTTTTGTATCCACTCCCTACACACTAGAGGGTAATTTACAGAGGCCAATTAGCCTACAAACCCAAGCATCTTTGGGATGTAACCGTGGCTCCCGGTGGAAACCCACGCGGTCACGGGAAGAACGTGAAAACTCCGCACAGACAGCACTTGAGGTCAGGATCGAACCTATGTCTCTGGCGTTGTGAGGCAGTAGCTCCACCAGCCATGCCACCCTAAAGATTATTGTAAGAGTGTTTGATTTAGTTGGATTGTTGAGTCTATTTTGTGTCCTTCAGGAAAGATTCTTTCATCTCCTGTATTACTGTTTTCCAAAATCACCAACTAGCGCTGTGTTAGTCATTAACTGGACAGGCAATTAATTAACGGTGGCTTAAAAGAAAAAAGCACAAAGTGCTGGAGTAACTCAGCGGGTCAGGCAGCATCTCTGGAGGACATGGACAGAAGACGCCCTGGTCAGAAGGGTCCTGACCTGAAGCGATACCTATCCATATTCTAGAGGTACAGAAGTGTGAAAAAGTCTATTGTAGACTGTCGAATACAGCACAGAAACCGGCCCTTCAGCCCACTGAGTCTGTGCCGACCAGCAATCACCCCGTACACCAGCACGATCCTACACACTAGGGACTATTTAATTTTTTTTACCAAAGCCAATGAACCTACATTCCTGTACCTATTTGGAGTGTGGGAGGAATCCAGAGCACCCGGAGAAAACCTACACGGTCACAGGGAGAATGTACAAACTCCATACATACAGCACCCAAGGTCAGGATCGAACCCAGGTCTCTGGCGCTGTAAGGCAACAACTCTACTCTGCCGTTCTGGCATATCTGATCCATTAGGATAGATAGTATGCAGAACAAAGCTTTTCACTGTACCTCAGTAAATGTGGCAATAATAAATCTTAACCTAAAGTTGAGCACACAGTATGTTTGCCAGGGTAGAGGATTCTAAGACTAGAGGCGAGGGGAGAGATTTAAAATGGTTTTTAAAGGCAATTTTTTCACTCAGAGTAGTCTGTATCTGGAATGAGCTGCCAGAGGAAGCTACAAAACGGATGCAATATTACAACGGTTAAAATACTTTTGGAAAGATATATGGCTAGGAACATGGGCCAAAGGCAGGTAAATGGGACCAGCCCAGTATGCCAACTTGGTCAGCATGGACAAGGCCTGCTTCAAGCTGAATAGCTCTACGACTATGACACACGCTACATCTTTAACAAAGTATTGAATGTACAGTCACACATCTGCTATCTCTTCCACAAATTCCTTTTAAATATGGACTTAATCCATCAAACCTTAAGACCATTTATCCGTTTCCTACTTTAAATACACATATTTCAGTACACATTATCCAATGTCATGTCCACCTGCTTCTACTAAAGCCAAATAATGGTGTTTTTCTATTGTTACCCATAGATTACTCTAAACTCTCCTTAATGTCCTATCCCTATCTCAATCTCCCAGATGATGTGCCTGCAAAATATTTTACACCCCATATTAATTTAGGAATTTTGCCTTCCAATTTGTTATTTCATGTTCATAAGTTATAGTGGCAATGAATTCCACAGATACATCACAGTCTGACTAATGAAATTCCTCCCTACCTCTTTTCTGAAGGTACATCCCTTTATTCTGAGGCTGTGGTCTCTGGTCCAAGATTCTCCCATTAGACTAGTTGTTAGTTCCCCCCGCAGTCTATGGAGTGACTTCGTAATAGAGCTATAGAGCTACGCAGCACGGAAACAGGCCCTTCAGCCCAAACAAAGGTACCCACCTGAGCTAGTCCCATTAGCCAGAATGTGGCCCACATTCCTTTAAACATTCCCTATCTACGTACCTGAATAAATGTCTTTTAAACATTGTAATTGTATCTGTCTCAGTCACTCCCTCTGGCAGCTCATTCATACACCCACATTCCTTGCATGAAAAACTTGCCTTTCAGGTCCCCTTTAAATTTTCTCCACTCACCTTAAACTTCTGCCCTCATCCACTTTATATAGTCAGAGTCATACAGTGTAGAAACAGATCCTCCTGCACAACTTGCCCACACCGACCAACATGTCCCATCTACACGTCCCACCTGGTTGCATTTGGCCTATGCCCCCCTATACTTGGCCTATCCATGTACCCATGTAATTGTTTCTTACACATTGCAATAGTCCCTGCCTCAACTACCTCGTCCAGCAACTACCTCACCACCCTTTATGTGAAAAGGTTACTCCTCAGATTCCTATTCAATCTTTCCCCCTTCACCTTAAACTTCTGTCGTCTGGTTCTCGATTCCCCAACTCGGGGCAAGAGACTGTGCATCTACCCGATCTATTCCTCTCATGATTTTATACACCTTTACAAGATCACGCCTCATCTTTTTTTGCTCCAGGGTAAACAGTCCCAGTGTATCCAGTTACTCATGAACTCAAGCCCACCAGCCCACCAGCCCAGGCCACATCCTTGTGTCTCAAATATATTTGATATCAAATACCGTCAGTTATTTCTACTTTTTAAACCAGGGTGTTATCCTCAGATTACACAGTACATGAATAATATTTGTTTTTGTATGGCTATCTTGATTATATAAAATGGGCCACTTGAGTGAACAGGGAGATTGTCCTCATAGGTGCTGTGCTCCTGCCACCTAGTGGCAAGTTTTATTCTTAATAAATTTACCATCTTCACTATTTCATAAAAAGGTTTTCTAAAGTTATGGTTCAGGAAACAAGTTGGTCTTATTCTGTTCCAATTTATTCTATATTCAGATAGAGACTTAATAATTTGCCAGAGTGAGACCACGAGGTGGCGCAGCAATAGAGATGCTCCGTTACTGCGCCAGAGACCCAGATTCGATCCTGACTACAGGTGCTGTCTATATGGAGTCTGTACGTTCTCCCTGTGACAACATGGTTTTTTTCCAGGTGCTCCGGTTCCCTCCCACATTCCAAAGACATGTAGGATTGTAGGTTAATTGGCTTCAGTAAAAATTGTAAATTGTCCCTAGTGTGGATAGAACTAGTGATCGCTGGTTGAACGGGGTGATCGCTGGTTAGCACGGACTCAGTGGGCTGAAGGGCCTGTTTCTGCGCCGTCTCTCTACACTAAAGTTGGATTTAAGATGCAGGGTAGCCCTAATCTATTTGAACGATAAAACAGTTTTGAAAGGTTTGACTTTCCCCGTCCCAACAATTCTGAGAGCTGGCGACATGAATCAGATTATGGCTGATTATTTATTCTCCACTATTGTGCTTTAATTTTATAATTAAATACATACAAGATGCTTTTAGCACATGGATTTAAAAAAGGACACAAAGTGCTGGAGTAACTCAGCGGATCAGCAGCATCGCTGGTGAACATGGATAGGTGACGTTTCGGGTCGAGACCCTTCTTCAGACCTTAAGCATAACCCCAACGCACATGATGTGCAGGGAATGGAGGGATATGGATCACGTGCAGGCAGAGGATATTAGTTTAATCTGGCATGGTCGGCACAGTCATTGTGGGCCAAATGGCCTGTTCCACGCTTACCTGATAAAAAAAACAATTATCTCTATTGTTCCACCAACCACCTTGATGCTTTAAGCAAGGAAATCCTGGTGTCCAGTATATCAGGAATAAGAAACAATACAATAATGTGTGGCTAAGACCTTTAATAAAGTTAATGCAAGTTTGTTACATTTCAAGATTCCTTGAACATCTTTCCAAGGAAAAGATGTATAATTGGCTTTCATTAACATGGAGTATTTTAAATGAACACAGGCCAATTCCTTTGCTTATTTGACCTGAACTGTGAAGCAGTAAAATGAAGGCATGCATTTCTAGAACAGCATTCACAACCACAAAATGCCCTGAAGTGATTTACAGCTAGAAGTGTTGTCAGTGTTGTAAAGTTTTATTTAAACATGAGAACCAATTGACATAGAACAAGCTGCTACACATACCAATGAATTAATGGCCTAGAAAGTTGACTTATGTGGCCTTAGTTGAGGGATGAATGTACACCAAATTCCTCTGCTCTTTTTCCAATATTTCAGAAAATGTTCAAGTTCAAATTCCATCTGAGATTAAAAATTCTGGTTCTCTTTGGGACAGCAAAACAGTCTCAGCAAAGGCGGAGAGGATGTTTCCAGTCGTGGGAGAGTCTAGAACCAGAGGGCACAGCCTCAGAATTAAATGAAGTAATTTTAGAATGGAGATGAGGAGGAATTTCTTTAACCAGATGGTGGTGAATCTGTGGGAATGCTTTGCCATAGAGGCTATGTTATTGGGTATTTTTAAAGTGGAGATTGATAGGTCCTTGATTAATAAGGGCACCAAAGGATGCTTTCAAGAGAGAGCTTGATAGAGCTCTTAATGATAGTGGAGGAGGCAGGGGGTATGGGGAGAAGGAAGGAATGGGGTACTGATTGTGAATGATCAGCCATGATCACATTGACTGGCTCGAAGGGCCGAATGGCCTACTCCTGAAACTATTGTCTATTATTATGGGTAAAAGGCAGGAGAATGGGGTTGAGAGGAAAAAATAGATCACCCAGGATCGATTGGCGGAGCAGACTCAATGGGCCAAATGGCCTAATTCTGCTGTGGGATTGTGGCCAAATCCAGTGACGTGGAATCCCATTTCTTCATCCTGTCTTTACACTGCTTAAAAAAAAACCAAATGGTGGGCCATAATCTCTGCCTGAATCACTCAAGAGTTTGTTTGAGGTGGATAGGCTATTGCCAAACAAGGATGCATTGGCAAGGCCAAAAGTAGATTTGGCGAGTTTCACCAAACACTTGCGCTCGGTCACATATGAACTGGAGGAACAGCACCTCATATTCTGCTTGGGTAGCTTACAACCCAATGGCATCAACATTAAATTCTCCAATTTTAGGTAATTAACCTACAAACACCCCTTCCTCTCTCCCCCCCCCCCCCCCCTCACCTTTCATTCCTGTGCCCCACCTGGACTCGTACCAGTTCTCCACTTCCCTCTCCTCTCTACCTCCTCTCTTCCTCTGGCTTCACAAATCGCTCCTCTTCTATCCTTATCTCACACATTTTGTCTTTTCATCTCTGGCCTTTGTCCACCCATCTGCCCAGCAAAACCCTTCCCTCACCTGTATCTTCCGATCACTCACCAGGCATTGGCCTGGCACCACCTCTCTTCCAGCTTTCTTCCCCTCTTCCCCCACCACAATCGGTCTAAAGAAGGCTCATGACACAAAACATCACCTATCCAGACATGCTGCCTGACCCGCTAACTTACTCAAGCACTTTGTGTCTTTTTATAAACCAACATCTGCAGTTTTTTGTGTCTACATGGTAAGTAAATGTTAGCATGGATAAGTTACACACTTATCGACTGAGCAAGCAGCAGGTCAGGGAGCGGAGCCACTTTTGGAGAACAGAAGTCAGTCGATGTCTCAGATTGTTTGGCTTCTGACTAAGGTTCCAGAGTTTGAAACACAAGCTGATTTGATTTTCTGCTCCATACATGCAACCTGATGGGTGGTATGTCAATGCAGCTAGTGGAGCCTCTGCTTCACAGCACCAGAGACCCGGGTCCCACCCTGACAATGGGTGGTGTCTGTGAGGAGTTTGCACGTTCACCCTGTGACTGAGAGTGTCCCTCCCACATTCCAAACACACGTGGGTCGGTGGGTTAACAACACAAATTTCCCCCAGCATGTGGGAGTGGGGTAGAATTTCGTGGGAGTTGAGTTCAGTTTTCAGTTTAGAGATACAGCGCGAAAACCGGCCCTTCAGCCCACTGAATCCACGCCGACCAGCGATCCCTGCTCACTAACACTACCCTACACAAACTAGGGACAATTTACCAAGCCAATTAGCCAACAAACCTGCACACCTTTGGAGGTGGGAGAAAACCAAAGCACCCACATGGTCACGGGGAGAACGTACAAACTGGCCGTACAGCCAGCCCCTTTAGTCAGGATCGAACCCAGGTCTCTGGCACTGCAAGACAGCCACTCTACTGCTGTGCCACCGAATTGATGAGAATGTGGGGAGTGTTATAAAATGGGTTACACAAAACCGGCCTGGTAGTCCAAAGGTCCTGTTTCCGTGCTGCATCTATCGATTACTGATGTTGATTTGCAACTGGCTGCAGATTTATCTTTGGTGCTCTAACTGGTGAACTTTTGCTTTTGTTGTACCACAATCAGAATCAGGCAACAAAATGCTTCCCTTACACGTCTGGCTGTCTGTTTACCAGCTAAGGAAGAAGAAAAAGGGGTAATAATTTCTCGATTGGTAAGGGATGTCAACTGTTACGAGGAGGAGGCAGGAGAATGAGATTGAGGGAAAAATAGATCAGTCATGATCGTATGGTGGAATAGATCGATGGGCCAAATGGCCTAACTCTGCTCTTATGTCTTACGGTCTAAAGAATTCTTTGGGTATTTGGTTATATGAATGCATGAAAACATAAGTCAGGACTGCCATTCCACTCCTCAAGACCCAACAATCTTAATCATTTGAGATACAACAGTAAATTGTTGGCAGGCAAAAATCAAAAGGAAATTTGAGTACAGCAAGGATTTTAATGAATGGGAAAAGCACATATGCTCGCATTACGTTAAAAAAACCCCAGCTCTTGTATCTTATAAACTGTCACAGAAATAAATACTATTTGGAAAACGGAGGAACATTCAAGCTAGAACTTCTACGAAATTACAAAAAAATATTTATCCACTTACCAGGAATGGTAATGGTGACAGTATGAGAGAAGGCATTGGACATTTTGACAGCACTAGCAGTCGTTTCCATTTCATTTATCCTGATATCTCAGGTAGACAGCCTGATTAACCATTACAAGCAGTAAGCTTAAATCTCCCACTTAGTCACCCTGTGCTTCACCAATGCTGCTTCCTTTCCTTGCCCGTCCTGATACAAGGTGACAAGGGTGGTCTTGAACCTTTCTGCTCAATGTCCAGCATTTCTCTTCAAGTTCAACCACCGGCTCTCTGGCAGAACAACCACGGTGTTCCACCATTCATCGATGGGCCATGGCAAGCTGGTGACGGAAGTGATCCAAATATCTGGATAACATCCCAAAGGAAAACCTTTGGTTATCAATCCAGATCTCAGTGCTTTGAAAATGGGCTTCCTACAACACCAAATGATTGGGACGAGGAGATGATTCCAAAGCTCGGCGTATGGACTCGAGCCCCGGCTTGGAGTAGAAAGTTAACTGACATTCCTTATACTTTGACTAACCATTTGCTCAGAGATTGATAGTGTGACCGTTTTGGTCATTTTTCATTTACAGCAGCCGGCTTTTGAGCTACACATTTGTGTAAACACTTGTTATTTTCATTTAGTTTAGAGGTACAGTGGGGAATCGGGCCACCGAGTCAACCAGTGATCACCCCAAACACTAGCACTATCCCACACATTACAGATCATTTACAATTTTACCAAAGCCAATTAACTTACAAACCTGTACGTCTTTGAAATGTGGGAGCAAACCGGAGCACCCGGAGAAAACCCACACGGTCACGGGGAAAATGTGCAAACTCCGTACAGACAGCACCCGCAGTCGGTATCGAGCCCAGGTCACTGTGAGGGAGCAGGTCTACCAATGCCCTGCCCAAGTTATGCCCAGACGTGCCACACTTCGTAGACTGCCTACATGGTTTGGTGATGGTGGGTGAAAACAGGTAATACAGAGATGCAATTGCATCCTAATCAGGATTCTAATTAGCCCTTAATCAGGCTTGAAAAACCACTACAGAGCAACCAATCGATCAAGCTCAACATATCCACGTAGAGGAAGTTCTTAAATGACAGTTCATTTATAGGAAGCACCTCCTTTTCCAGAAACAATCCCAAATGCTTGAATCGCTTTATCTTGCAAAAGTTATCAGCACTTGGGATTGTTCAACAGCCAATTTGTACATAGAAGTTCTGCCAAAGGCACTGAGTTGATCGGAAATTTTGTGGATGCAAGGAACTGCAGATGCTGGTTTACACAAAATAAAGTGCTGCAGTAACTTGGCAGGTTGGGTAGCATCTCTGGAGGACATGGATAGGCGATGCTTCAGGTCTGAAGCAGTGTGCGACCCAAATCATTGCTAATCCACGTTCTCCAGAGGTGCTGCCTGACCCGCTGACATACTCCAGCACTTTGTAAAATGACTTAGGTTCTTGGTTCACTGCTGCTGGGGCTGTTGTTGTGCCAGAGCACCAGGACTCTGCTCTCCTTTAGTTTCCAAAATGGCCGCAAGCGAGGGAACATGTCTTCTCGGCCACATCTACTGGCATCCCCAATCCCTAACCCTCACATTGCACAGAAGGAAGACTGCAAGCCTCACTATCGTGACAATGTCTGTGCGTTGGGCTCCAATAGGGTAGATCGTCCGCAGCTACTGGTCTGCTCTCAAATGCCACAAGACAAAGTCCTAATGGGTAGTAGAGGCATAATCCTGCAACATTGGCAAATTGAACATTAGGCATAGTCACAATCTTGACTGGACAGTATGTCTGCAGTCAATGGCAACAGAAGGCAATTTTAAGACACAAATCTAACCTCGCCACATCCCAATCCAAGCAACAACAAAAAATTGACTCTTAAAATTCAAGAGTTAAACTGCATTGCAAAATTACACAAGACTGTGTCATGCCCACTACGATTAGAATTTAATCATACTCTACGATATCAAGGAAACAGACAGGGACGAGAGATGTAAACTATCATTGAGGAGCGGGGAAACACAAGGAACTGCAGATGCTAGAATCATAAACAAAAACAGCGTTGGAGGAACTCAGTGTTCCAATTTGAAGATGGGTCCTGACGTGAAACGGCGTCTTTCCATTCCCTCTACAGATGCTGCCTGACCCACTGAATTCCTCCAGCACTGTGTTTTATATCAGAAGAGAATGTGGGGCAATGGCAGTCTCAGAATCAGAGGCTGGTCTTTCAAGAGGGAAGCATGCAGTGTTTGGAACCCTTCTCTACAGACTTACATTGATCCTAGAATTGGCATCTAGTGGATTATGAATAACCTAAAGTGTGAGGGACAAGGGTGGGTAGATGTGGATCACAGATCAGCCATTATACAGTGAATGGTAAAACAAATTTGAGGGGTTAAAAAGGCTACGTCTAATTCCTACAATTGAGGGTCACAGTCTGAAATGGAGCCCAATCATACTAGGTAGGTCAGTGAGATAAAGCATGGAGGAAGGTCTTTTGGGCCTTCGATGACCATCAAATATGTACTTGTTAATAGATATCCGACACCGATCCCGTATTTCTTTATTTACTTGCACCACATCTCCATCAACTCCCCCCAGATTTAGGCGGCAACTTTAACCTGTTTTGTTCACCAGGAAGCTGATGAGACCGAACAAATGTTGGCCTAAATTAACCCTTGCCGCACACCAATCATCCACTAAAGTCAAACATGAGGGAGTGTAAAACCATCTATCCACTCCCTTCAGGTTAACCAGCAAAATAGGTTAAAAAATACCCCATCACCACTCTCTTCTATAATGGTGGAGTACAGATATTATAGAAGAGAGAGATCCCATAGAGGACTTTTTCCAATAGTGCACGAGTGGTTGCTGGAGACAATGGAGGCATTCCTTGTATGTGAGAAACTGCACTGGAAGTATCATGCCCAATGGATTACCGTATCTATTAAGGGTGGGGAGGAAAAAAGTACCGGCCTCCACGTTTTTCATGCAATAACTTGCTGCGATAAATAAACCAGAGGAATCAAGTCTGCTGAACCATTTCTGAATGATCTAATATCACAAAAATGCATGTGGAAATGAAACAACAATGGAGATACAGATGGTCCAACATTAACTAACCTGCCCTCATCTGCACAAATGGGTTAATGTCCTGGGTTTTATGATTTTTGGTTGGGGCCCCTACATGAGCATTTTCACACATTACTAAGCCTTGCCTTGGTTTCGGTGTTGTTCGAGCTGCTAGTTTTATTCTAAAGGTGAAAACTAACCTCAGGTTTTCTTCGATGGGATAGGGAATGCTTTCAGACTCTGATTGGAATGGAAAAGCTCTGCACCATCTCTACATATCCAGACACAATTAGTGAAGAGATCTACCGCTCTACCTTCTCACCTAACCTCCCGCAGCTCTAAATCCCCTAATCTCTACTAGAAGGCAATTACGCTTCTTAACACACCAGGCATTTTATTCTATGCATTATGGCCGTCGCGGTCTTTCCAATGAGACCTCCAGGGGATATCTTTCCAAACATCTTTTCAAGATAGCCAAAAAAAAGGGATTAACGACACAAAACAACTCAGCACTTGTGAGATATGAAACACTGTTTCAGGATCAGCCTCTTCAGAATCCATTCGCAGGGATCACAGCTTCAGCAGCTCTGGAATCGAGGTGTGTAGTTCTTTGCGCTTGTGTTATCTTGCGTGGTTATCAAGTCTATGATTGCTGACAGGACAGCACAGTCTTTCGAGCGGTTGTTCCAATCCACAGGACGGGGCTTCTTTATCTTCTCTTGTAGAAGGGCATCAAGTTCCCTTTTCAAGTCCTATAACGAGAGACAGACTTCAGTGCGAATACTGAGCGCCGATCTTACAACCCAAGGCTACAACACCCCAGTCACTTAATCAAGGACCAGTCACCCCCTCTTCCCCCCCCCCCCCCCCCTCACCCATCAAGCAAGAGGTACAGAAGTGTGAAAATGCAAACCTTCAGATTCAGGGACAATTTATTCCCAGCTGTTATCACCATCCTTTCACCATCTAGAGTACAGTCCTGACCCTACAATCTACCTCATTGGAAACCCTCGGACTATCTTTAATTGGACTTTACTGGACATTGTCTTGCACTAAACGTTATTCCCTTCATCGTGTATCTGTACACTGTAGACGGCTTGATTGTAATCATGTGTGGTCTTTCTGCTGACTGGATAGCACGCAACAAAAAAAGCTTTTCGCTGTACCTTTGTACACTATAACAAATGAACATCTTGGTTAATCCTTCAATTAATTTAGTTTTATTTTAAAGATACAGTGTGGACACCGGCCCTTCACCCTACGCCCACCATTGAGCACCCGTACACTAGTTCTATCCTACAAACAAGGGTCAATTTACAGAAGCTAATTAACCTACAAACCTGCACGTCTTTGAGATGTGGGAGGAAACCGGAGCACCCGGAGTAAACCCAAGAGGTCACAAGGAGTCACTGTACAAACTACGTACAGATAGCACATAGAACATTGGAAAATGATCACTAATGCATCCACGATTTCTAGGGCCACCTCCTTGAGTACTCTGGGATGCGGACCATCAGGGCCTGGGGATTTATCTGCCTTCAGTCCCAACAGTTTACCTAACACCATTTCCTGACTAATGTGGATTCCCTTCGGTTCCTCCCTCCCACTAGATCCTCAGTCCCCTAGTATTTCTGGGAGATTGTTTGTGTCTTCCTTAGTGAAGACAGAACTAAAGTACTCATTTAACTGGTCTGCCATTTCTTTGTTACCCATTATAAATTCAATATAGATTGGGCCAAATTGGTTGGCCCAATCTATATGTAGATTAAAGTCACCCATGATAACTGCTGTACCTTTGGTACACGCATCCCTAATTTCCCGTTTAATGCTATTCCTAACCTCCCTACTACTGTTTGGTGGTCTGTATACAACTCCAACAAGCGTTTTCTGCCCTTGGCTATTGCACAGTTCTACCCATACAGATTCTACAGCATCCAAGCGGATGTCGCTCTTTCCTATTGCATTAATTTACTCTTTAACCTTCAATGCCATCTTCCCTTCTGCCACCTCATCTTCCCTTCTGCCTATCCTTCCTGAATATTGAGTACCCCTGCATATTGAGCTCCCAGACTTGGTCACCCTGGAGCCATGTCTCTGTAATCCCAATTATATCATATTCGTCATCTACTAGCTGCGCATTCAATCCATCCACCTTATTACGAATGCTCCTCTCATTAAGGCACAAAGCTTTCAGGTTTGTTTTTCTTTTCTCCCTTCTACCTTTTGCTTCTGTCCTCCTTTTACGGCCCTCTGTCTCCTTGCATTGGTTCCCATCCCCCTGCCCTGTTAGTTTAAACATGACCTTTCCTACACTCTCTTTGCCGTTAGCTGCACGCATACGCTTCCACGTTGTTGACCCCACCCCACCCCCGCCACATTAGCACAATACTTTACACTTCAAGACCTACAACATTAATGAACAATCTACCTTGGTTTGAACTTCAATCCTTTGGCAATACATTTTTGTTTACCTTTACTAAATGGGCTATTCGGGATGGTGACTGGAATACAATCCACTCATCGACAGCGATGGTTTCTTGGTCCTTCTCTTTCTGTATCGAGATATCGCCTCCAAAGAAGAGGAGAGAGTACGGGGACACCTCAGTGCAATCATACAGGTAGATCTGTAAGGCAATCAAAACACCAAGCAAGTCAGCAATAACTCGTGGAACTCCATCAATACTGGACTCTCAAACGTTGTAAAGCCTGGGAGCAGGCTCATCGGCTCAATCTGCCCATGCTGCCTCATCTAAGCTCGTCACATTTGCCGCGTTTGACCCATATCCCTCTTAACTTTTCCTATCCATGCACCTGTCCAAATGACGTTTAAATATTGGCATAGTACAACAAAAGAGAGGGGCAAAGTTTAAAGGAAATAGACCAAGTGGACCCATTGGGCCCAAACCTCTCCTGCATTGGTGCAGCACGCTCTCCTCCCCCCCCTCCCCTCCCCTCCCCCCACTCCATCCCCCTTAACCCCCCTTATCCTCCCTCCCTCCCCCCCCTCCCTCCCTCCCTAGGAGATAGATTTAAATTTTAAAATGTGAATAACTTAAAAAATATAACACCGATTTCAATGAAACGTCTTCCATTAGCACCAAAGGGACGCCTAAAATTGTCACTATCGTGTACCGTTTTGGCTGTAGTTCAGGAACAAAGAAATAAACAAACGAGAGTTTTAGTATATAGATGTGCAGGGTATCTGTGTGTTTTTGTTACACACAGAAAGTTATGGGTGCCTGGAATGTACGGCCATGTGCGGTGGTGGAGGCAGATACGAAAGTGGCGTTCAAGAGCAATTTTAGATAGGTCCTGGATGTTCTGGGAATGGAGCGATACGGATCACATACAGGCAGAGAGAGGTTAGTTTAATTTGGCATCATGGTTGGCAAAGACATTGTGGGCTGAAGGGCCTGGTCATGAAATGCAGTGCTCTAGAACATGGAATAGTACAGCACAAGAAAGTCCGTGCTGAACATGATGCCAAGATAAACTAATCTCCTTGACCTGGTCCTGTGCTGTACTGTTCAATGTGACCAAGGGGAGCAGAAACATCGAAGGCTACAGGTAGCAGGCTGGGCAGGTAACGATACTTATACGCATCTTACACACCAGTGACTCTCACACCCATACACACACTGCTTGTACGCATCGTATACACCAATGATTCTCACACGGCTTGTATGCACCTTACACAACAATGCCTCACACCAATACTCACACTGCTTGTACGCATCTTCAGGTGGTAGATGAGCCAGCTGTGCTGGAAATCCCCTTCCTCTGCATTCACTGACTTTGGATGAATGTTCACCCGGCCATCAGACTTGGTGAAGACCTTTGCCCTGTAAGCGAACCACAAGACCATGAGAATGCAGCCATGGAGACAGCAAGTCCCTCCAAAGACACATCGACCTCTGCCATTGAGGAAATGTCCACTGAAATATAGTGAACCGTTGTTCTCATTGCAATTACTCTATTTAAACCCCAGCCCGAGGTGACATAGAGAAGAAGAGGCTATCCATTGAAAATCAGCACCAAATCTCTTTGTATTTTTCCTTTCCTGCAATTTAATTTAGAGATACATGATGATCAATTTGACCATTAATTTACCGCTCACACTAATCCTGTAATTTGCCTCCATGGATGTTGTTTGTCCCACTGAGTTCCTCCAACGGTTTGTTTTTTTGCTTACTAATAACCTGGCCTGGGAGAGAAGTCAGAGCGTGTACATGCATTTGTCTGTTTGTTTAGTGGAAATAAGTGTGTTCACAAGAATGCACACAAGCCCATGAAAATAATCTCAAGGACAGTAGACAAACATGCACAAATCAGAAAGGCCACAGTGGGCAGCACGGTGGCGCAGCGGTAGAGTTGTTGCCTTACAACGCCGGAGACCGGGTTCGATCCTGACTACAGGTGCTGTCTGTACGGAGTTGGTACGTTCGCCCTGTGATAATGGGCTTTTCCCGGGTGCTCCGGTTTCCTCCCACATCCCAAAGACGTGCGTACGGGTTTGTAGGTTAAATGGCCTAGTAGGTAAATTGTCCGTCGTGTGTAGGATAGATGTAGCATACGGGGATCACTGATCGGCGCTGACACAGTGGACCAAAGGGCCTGTTTCTACACTGTATCTCTAAAACTGAACTAAGCCAAATAAAATAAAATTCTCTCACATTTTCCGTTTCTTGCTGAAACTCGGCCGGATTTTTGCCACCTTGGGATACAAGCCCGCACAGACCACAGCTTTAATCAGCTTCTCGTTGTCTGTCAAAAAAGAACAGATATTTATATGACAGGAGGAAAGGGCAGAGAGACAGGGGAGGAGATTCACAGGCAATAGGCAACAACCCCCCTCGCCCTTTCGCACCACCCCTCCCCTGTGCACCACCTGGACTCACACCCGTGTCTCCCCTCCACCTACATTTCCTCAACTGGTCTCACAACTCCTCAATCCTTTTGTCTCACAACTTGTCTTTTCATCTCTGGCCTCTGTCCACCCATCTGCCTATCAACCACCCTCCCCATCGCCAGTGTTCACCTATCACTCAAGGCAGACAAAATGCTGGAGTCACTCCAGGTCAGGTAGCATCTCTGACAAAAAGGAATAGGTGGCATTTTCTCCAGAGATGCTGCCTGACCCAGAGTTACTTCAGCATTTTGTGTCTATCTTTGGTGTAAACCAGCATCTGCAGTTCCTTCCTACACACTTAACCTATCACTCGCCTGGCTTTGTCCTGCCTCTCTTCTCTTCCAGCTTTCTCCCCCAAACCCCCTGTAAAATCAGTCTGAAGAAGGGTCCTGACCCGAAACTCCACCTATTCATGTCCTCCGGAGATGCTGCCTGACTCGCTGAGTTACTCTAGCACATGGTGTCTTTTTATGTAAGCCAGCATCTGCGGTTCCTTGCATCCTTGTCATTTCCTTGTCACAGTCATACAATGTGGAAACAGGCCCATCGGTCCAACTTGCCCGCACCGACCTGTTTCAACATCCTTTGATCCCCGCTGACATTTTAACCGAGGCTCCTGCCATTCATTACCTGAGTTTATGTTGGCCTTGGGATCTCTGGGATTCTTGCTGCTGACAAAGCCAGCTACCAGCAGGTGTTCAGCAAACTGCCCTTTCATGTTGTGAAGCATCTGTGGGGATGTAATAAACCACAGGTTGGGGTCATCCACCACTTCAATTCATTTCAGAATACTTTTTAATCACCATTTTCTGGTGGCGAACTCGCCCACAATACTGACACCCTATAATCTTCATTTTGTCTCTGGGGAGACATTGTGGTGCAGCAGTAGAGCTGCTGCCTTACAGCACCAGAGACCGGGGTCCCATCCTGACTGCGGGTGCTGTGTGTAAAGATGGCAAAGTTGGACATCTTTACTGCAATTGTCATTGATGAGGCTGCAGAAAAGATTAACAAGGATGTTGCTAGAACTGATGGGTTGCATTATACGGAGTGACTGAGCAGGCTGGGGCTATTTTCTTTGGATCAAACGGGGCTGAAGGGTGACCTTAAAGAGGTTCATCAAATCATGAGGTGCTCTGTGCAAAGTAGATGATCAGTCTTTTTCCCAGGGGAGATGAGTCAAAAACTAGAGTGGCGCGGTGGCAGAGTAGCTACCTTTCAGCCCCTGAGTAGCGGTAGTATAATATGTTTCTCTCTCTCCCCCCCCCCCCCCCACCTCAATCAGTCTGAAGAAGGGTGTTGACCCACGTCAGCTACCCATGTTATCCAGACATGCTGCTTGACCTGCTGAGTTACTCCAGCACTTGTATTGAAGAAGGGTGTTGACCCACGTCAGCTACCCATGTTATCCAGACATGCTGCTTGACTTGCTGAGTTACTCCAGCACTTGTATTGAAGAAGGGTGTTGACCCACGTCAGCTACCCATGTTATCCAGACATGCTGCTTGACCTGCTGAGTTACTCCAGCACTTGTATTGTCCTGCATTTAATCTAGGTATTCAATTTATTTGTACCTCAACTCCATTAACCAGCATCTGCAGTTCCTTATTTCTACATTACTTCAGGAATCCATTTACCTGAAGATTGTTTGGAGAAAGGAAATACTCCCAGCAGTAATCCCGCTCTGATCTGAATCCTCGCCTTTTAGCTTCTTCCCAGCCCTGGAAATAAAGGCACACATCAAACAAGGCAGCACACGCTGATTGCTGTAATAAACTAAATATCGACTGGATCACCTTCGGAAAACTCCTTCAAGAGGAGGAATGCTTCAAGAGAAACTCGGCTCACCAAATTTAAATAAACATTCAAAAAGTTAAACTAAAACAGGGAATCAACCCTATGCAGGGGGATAGAGGAAGAGAAAACTAGGAAACAAGGGGAGCCACATACATAGAAATAGAAAAAAAAGAAAAAATACCCACGGCAAAATAATGCTAAGGGGATTAAGAATTGTAAAAATCCTAAAACTGCTCAAGCAACATTTGTGGAGGGAATGGACAGGGAGGGGGAAGGACCTTCTTCAGATTCCCTCCACAGATGCTGCCTGGCCTGCTGAGTTCCTCCAGCAGTTTTTTTCAAGGTTTCCAGCTTCTTGTGTCTCCAGTCCTAAATGCTGTGCGTCTTAAAGCTTGTCTTCATGGAGTTTGCATCTTCTCCCTGTGACTCGCAAGGGTTTTCTCCGAGACCTTCGGTTTCCTTACACACTCCAAGGACGTGCAAGTTTGTAGGTTCATCGGCTTGGTATAAATGTAAATTGTCCCTAGTGTGTGTCGGATAGTGTTAGTGTGCGGGGGGATCACTGGTCAGTGATGGGCTCGGTAGGCTGAAGGGCTCATTTCCACGCTATATCTCTAAACTAAACATTCACAATAAAAAGTGAACAAATTAAGCGTACAAATAGATGTAAACTCCTCATGATATAGTTAGGATTATGGAGACGTGACACTGGCGTGTCATGGATGGGAACTGAAGATTCACGATCGCCGGTTGGCGCGGACTCGGTGGACCAAAGGGCCTGTTTCCGTACTGTCTCTTAAGTCTAAAGATGCTGAATGACCTGCTACTCCTAGAGCACTTAGTATTCCTGTTACAGCTTCCCTGCAGTCATACATACCTTAAACGCGTTGACAACAGTAAGATGGTCGCTGCGGGTTTGCTTGGACAACTCTCGACGTTTTGCATCCGCCACTTTCTCTTTACCCTGCCACCGACACCGAAACAGGAAGGTTAGACAAAAGCCATTTAATCATAATCATCTTTATAATCATACTTTATTAGCCAAGTATGTTTTGCACCATGAGGAATTTCATTTGCCATACATGCCAATAAAAAGCAACAGAGCACACAATTTTTTTTTTAACTTGAACATCCATCACAGCGACTCCTCCACATTCCTCACTGTGATGGAAGACGAAAAAAGGTTCAATCTTCTTCCCTTCATTGTTCTCCCGTGATCGGGAGCCTCGGTCGGGCCTTCTGTTGACGGGACAATCTTGGCTCCCGTAGCTGGCATTCGGGCCCTCCGTGTCAGGCCGATCAAGCTCCTGCATCGGGGGAGGAATCTCAGCTCCACCGCGCCGAGCTATCTGACCCGGGGTCGGGGCTAGTCGAACCTTCTGCGTCTTTGGAGCTTCCCGACATCTGTCTCAACCCCAGACGGCGAGCTCCTCGATGGTGAAGTCTGCAGGTCGTGGTTGGATCCTCGATCCCAGGCAAGGGATCGCAGGCTCCGATGGCAAGTCTACGGCCCGCGGTGGGGCTCAAAGTCAGTCCCGAGCAAGGCCACCAGTTCCATGATGTTAGGCCGCAGAGCGACCGGAGATACGATCCGGAAAACAATCGCATCACTGGCAAGGTAAGTGATTGGAAAAAAGTTCCCCCCGACCCCCCACATAAAACAAACCAGAGAGCATTAACACAAACTTTAAAAACACAAACTAAATCACCAGTGGAATGCTGTCTTGCCACACAAACAACTTCAAGCCTCCTGTCCCAACTATCATTTTAGGAAAGAAGGATCATCCTCAATAAAACGCAAACTACAAGATCCTATGAAAATAGCTTACATGACATTCCCCTCTCCAGTCCAATTACATGAACTACACCACACTGCAGAAGTAACTTAGTGTCTCAAGTGAAAAGATATTTGGACAACAGTTCTTTCTGTTCAATTTCCTGAGAGTAGGTATATTCAGAGGTACGAATGCCTTACTATGGTTACGTGTTTCAGTAACATGTGAGCCTTCCTAGCTTTCTTTCCCCCATCCCAGCAATCAGACTGAAGCAGGGATCCCACCCAAAACATCACCTATCAACGTTCTCCAGGAATGCTGCCTGACCCACTGAATTCCTCCAGCACTTTTCGTCATTCCTCTGTAAACCAGCATCTGCAGTTCCTTGTTTCTACATGGTAGCCCCAAGTCTGCTTCAAGTAGCTTCATAGAAATTCAACGTCCATCCAAGAACAGAAAGCCATTCGCCTCCTTGAGCCTGTTGTATAACTCATCTACGACATGGTTGGCAGCACCAATATTCAATGTGCCTATATCTGGCTTATTTACTCTAAATGATTTGGCTAAGTATGAAATTTAAGCAGCTTTGGAATTTTCAAAGAAGCCCTATAATCGAATGTTTTTTGAGACAATTCGACGCCCACTTCTATTATCTTTTGTGTGAAGGACCATTTCACCCATAAAGAGCCCATTTACCAAGGTTATATCTCGAAAGACAAGACGATTAGGAAATAAGAGCAGGAGTTGGCCATTCAGCCCCTCAAGCCTGCCCCACCATTCAATATGGTCATCGCAGTCACAGTGGCGCAGCGGTAGAGTTGCCTGTCAAATGTGTGTGTGTGCGCACATGCGCGTCTATATATATATATTTGTTTTTACACACATGTTCATCAGTCATAGGAGCAGAATTAGGCCATTGAACCCATTAAATCTACTCCGCCGTTCAATCATGGCTGATCTATCTTTCCCTCTCAGCCCCATTCTCCTGCCTTCTCCCCATAATCTTTGACCCCTTCTTAATCAAGAACACGTCAATCTCCGCTTTAAAAATACCCAAAGATGGGGTCTCCACGGATGTCAGTGGCAATAAATTCCACAGATTCACCACCCCCAGGTTAAAGAAATCCCTCATCTCCCTTCTAAAGGTACGTCCTTTTAATCTGAGAATGAATTCAAGCAGTTCTTTCGTTCTTGATAGGACAACCTTTGTTCTGGACTTCTCCTCCTTCCCCTCTAAAACTACTTTTCTTTCTATCTTTCTATCTAATCATTTAATTAAGCTTTAACCACACAGTGTGATCACTCCTTGGTCTTCTACACCTGAGAGCAAGCCAGTCCATGCCCTGTTTCAGTCTGACTATCATTCCAGAAATAACTATGATACTTTACCAATGGGATGACAAATGGATCCTTGAAGCTGAGACTGGTGGCGATGGTGAGGACAGGATCCAAGCAGCACAACAACGCCCCAAACAGGATCATTTTCCCAATGTGCGGCTCAACTGGCAGACGGGCTAAATGGACACCGAGTGCCGTCAGCTCTTCGTCCCTGTCCAAGGCGTTCTGAAAAAGAAAGGAAAATAAAATTAACATTTTATAACTTTCAATAAGCCCCACATGATCCTGTACAAAAGGGGGAGGGGGAGGGAGAACGTTAATAGAAGCAATCTTCTTTGCTCTACATATCTGTAGACTTGCCCATTGGGGTTATAATCACCTGCAAATCGGCACATGAGAGAGGGCATAGCTATAAGGTGAGGGGGACAAAGTTGAAAGATGATGTGCAAGGTAAGATTTTCTTAACACAGAGGGCCTGGAATGCAGATACGATAGTGGCGTATAATAGACCTTAGGATGGGCATATAGATATGCAGGGAATAGAGGGATGTGGATCATGTGTGCAGCCAGATAAGAGTTGGTCTTGGCTTCATGTTGGGCAAAGACATTGTGGATCGATGGGCCTGTTCTTGTCCTATACTCTTCCATGTTAAAGTTCCAGGTGGATGACTACTACTGAAAGGCAAGGGTGTGACTATCGACCCTGCTCCATGTCCTCCAGAGATGCTACCTGTCCCGCTGAGTTACTCCAGCACTTTGTGTTTTACTCACAAACATAACATCTGCAGTTCCTTGTGCCCCCATTACACTGCTTAGTTTCAGTTTTAGAGATACAGCATGGAAACAGGCCTTTCGGTCCATGGATTCCTTGCCGGCCAGCCATCACCCGTACACTAGTTCTACCATATACACGAGGAACAATGTACAGAAACCAATTAACCTACAAACCTGCATGTCTTTGGAATGTGGGAGGAAACTGGAACACCCAGTGAGAACCCATGGTCACGGGGAAAACGTGCAAACTCTGTATAGACAACACCCATAATAAGATCGAATCTGGGTCTCTGACACTGTAAAGCAGCAACTCTACCGCTGCGCCACTATGGTCCTACTGCACTACTTCTGTGCTGTAGCAAGAAACTTCAAAAAGGGGGTAAAAATTATTTGTGACAGATCTATACTTGTGCAGTTAGACATGGGAGGGGCTGCCGGGTGCCATTCAAAGTCATCCTGTCCATTTAATTACTTACCAACTCTTTAAGGTGGTTCACAGCCAGAAAAACTGCTTCCTTTGATGGAGGCTGCATTGCCTTTTCCAGGAATTGGGCAATTTGACCAAGGTGCAAAATCTACAATTATATGAAAGGAAAAGAGCATTTAACAAATCGTAAACAAAAATTAAAGAAAAAAACATATGTTGGTGATTTGAAATAAAAACAGAAAATGCCAGACACTCAGCAGGACAGTCAGCATCTGTGGAAAGAGAAACAGATAATATTTCAGGTACAGGATCCCTATTAACAACTGGGAAAGAGAGGAAAAAGGGAACTTGCACTCCCAAGAAACACCAAGAGCTGAAGTAACTCAGTGGGTCAGGCAGCATCTATCTCATCCACTGTTCTATATGTGGAGTCCTATATACCGTTGGGAAGGGGGGTGGAGGGGAAGAGGAGGGGGGGAACAACTGGAGGTGAGAAAAGACCAGGACAAATCAGGGTTGACAACAGATTACTTCAGGCAGGAAATCACAAAATGCTGGAGTAACTCAGCGGGTCAGGCAGCATCTCAGGAGAGAAGGAATGGGTGACGTTTCGGGTCGAGACCCTTCTTCAGACTCCACTTCAGGAATGGTGGTTCCCTGATAGGCCAATTGTTGGCTAGGGAAGGTGTGATCTCGCTTAGCGTTCTGAGGGGGTGAGATTAGAGTAGGTAAGGGGAGAAGAAAACTGGTGAGATTACAGTGAATTACATTTTCATTTTGCTGAAAACTAAAAATGAGAACGAGAAGGTTAATGGTGAAGAAACAGCAATTATATTTAACCTTGATCTGCAGGCAAAGCTCTTCAAGTGGTGTCCTCATGATTTCAGGTAACTGATAGTCATCGAGAAGGCTCTCTCTCAATCCATTGTACAAGTGGTAGCAGGAACCCGGTTGTACCCTGAAAGGCGACAGTGATTTTTGCTAAGTAGTACCGACAAGATGAATGAACATGCAACATCAGGCACAGTTTCGCCACTATATAAGGTAAGTGAATGACACAATATTTATTGTAAGAAAATAACTGCAGATGCTGGTACAAATCGAAGGTATTTATTCACAAAATGCTGGAGTAACTCAGCAGGTCTGGCAGCATCTCAGGAGAGAAGGAATGGGTGACGTTTCGGGTCGAGACCCTTCTTCAGACAGATGTCAGGGGGCGAGACATAGGTGGAGACAGGAAGACAGTGGGAGATCTGGGAAGGTGGAGGGGAAGAGAGGGACAGAGGTACTATCTAAAGTTGGAGAAGTCAATGTTCATACCACTGGGCTGCAAGCTGCCCAAGCGAAATATGAGGTGCTGTTCCTCCAATTTCCGGTGGGCCTCAGTATGGCACTGGAGGAGGCCCATGACAGAAAGGTCAGACTGGGAATGGGAGGGGGAGTTGAAGAGCTCAGCCACCGGGAGATCAAGTTGGTTAAGGCGGACTGAGCGAAGGTGTTGGGCGAAGCGATCGCCAAGCCTGCGTTTGGTTCCCAGTCTGACCTTTCTGCCATGGGCCTCCTCCAGTGCCATAGTGAGGCCCACCGGAAATTGGAGGAACAGCACCTCATATTTCGCCTGGGCAGCTTGCAGCCCAGTGGTATGAACATTGACTTCTCCAACTTTAGATAGTTCCTCTGTCCTTCTCTCCCCCTCCCCCTTCCCAGATCTCCCACTGTCTTCCTGTCCACACTATATTTATTGAACTGTCTGGAATAGTAAAAAAGCCATTTTATGCGCTGCAACGGCAGCACACTCTCTGCTCAAGGCCATCAAGATGGGATTCAATGTACAGCACGATAAAGCACTGAGATACAAAATAGTGTTTCCATTCATTCACATTCCTGCTTAGATTTCACTGAAGACATTCCTCATTAATAGACCACAATAGTTCAGCGCACGGCGCCAGACAGCTTTCAATTTTACGATTTCCAAGAACGGGAAGTGGTTGCAGGGATAATAAAGAAGATGAGCTCTTTTAAAAAATACATAAATAAACCAAGTTGCTGTGACCTTGAGCACGTTAGCTCAAAAGGATTCAACAGCAACATTTTAAAGTGGGAAATGGAAAATACTTGGAGGAAAATAAATGGAATTAGGTAAGAAAAGGTAAACGGAGTAGAATTGATTGGAAAGCACACTTAGTGACTTATTTTTATTGTATGAGATGGTGGGGTATAGATGGCATGTCTTGTTTTCTTCCATTTCGTTATTGATTATAGAAAATAAATTACATCATCTTTGAAGACATCAATGGTCCCAAAACATAGCTGCTTTAGTATATCGCCGTGGTCTCCAATCATTTTTCTTTCAACGTTAGCTTTCACAAGCTGATTTAATCGACCGTGATCGTAGCTACACAGCCAGTTTTATTATGGACTCACACACCATTGACATATAAATCGACAAACCAGTTAGTTCAATTGCACATTAAATATATTGAATTGCTTACCAATTCAGTTGTCTTTAAAATACATATTCATCACTTGGGATTACAGATAAAAGTATTTAGTATAGAGATTTTAGATTATTTAGATTTAGAGATATAGCGTGGAAACAGGCTCTTCGGCCCACCGGGTCCGCGCCGCCCAGCGATCCCCGCACATTAACACTATCCTACACACACTAGGGACAATTTTTTTACATTTGCCCAGCCAATTAACCTACATACCTGTACGTCTTTGGAGTGTGGGAGGAAACCGAAGATCTTGGAGAAAACCCACGCAGGTCACGGGGAGAATGTACAAACTCCGTACAGAAGGCGCCTGTAGTCAGGATCGAACCCGAGTCTCCGGCGCTGCATTCGCTGTAAGGCAGCAACTCTACCGCTGCGCCACCGTGTCGCCATTGGGCCAAAGGGCTTTGTCCTGTGCTGAATGACTCTATGACTCCCAATGGGACTTAGGTCTACATGTATGCACTGACTGTCCTCTTGAAAGAGTGCGTTGATGCAGTAATTTATTTAACACAAGTTGACATGGAGAAGTCTACTTTACCTTCCAGCTCGACCCTTCCTTTGCTTGGCATTAGCTTTGCTGACCCACTCTGCTGCCATTGTGCTGATGTTGTTTTGGGTGTCGAAGTGAGTCTCTTTTATCTTTCCTCCATCTATCACGTGGACCACGTCATCTATGGTGATACTGGAAGACAAAAGTTTTTGACCAATTTTTTACTGTGGGTTTAAAAAAATAATCCATATTAATGTATTTAATTCACACCTCGTTGCACCAGTGCTTACATGAAAGATCATAATCTCACCTACAGTATTCAGTGCTCCCGATATGGGCTCCTGTACATTAGAGAGACCAATAGTAAACCAGGCAACTGTTTGGCTGAACACTTGCGCTTGGCCCGCCAAGGCCTGCTGGATCTCCCGGTTGCTAACCATTTTAATTCCGCTTCCCAGACTGACCTTTTTGCCCTGGGCATCCTCCATTGCCAGGGTGAAGCTACGAGCAAACTAGAGAAACAGCACCTCATATTCCACTTGGGTATCTTACAACCCAATGGCATGAACATTTCCTACCTCTAGTTTCTTCCCCTCTACTTTCAGTCTGAAGGGTTCTGACCTGAAACGTCACCCATCCTTTTTCTCCAGAGATGCTGACTGACCCGCTGAGTTACTCCAGTACATTGTGTCTGTCTTCGGTATGAACATTGAAATCTCCATTTTATATAATCAACTAACAAACACCCCCATCCCTTTTTTCCCCATCTCTTTCATGTGCCTCACCTGGATGCACTCATTTGTCTCTTTCCCCTTCGTCCTCGACCTATATTCTTTCAAAAAAAGACACAAAGTGCTGGAGTAACTCAGCTAGTCAGGCAGCATCTCCAGAGGATTTGAATAGGTGATGCTTTTGGTGGGACCCTTCCTCAGGATGAAGAAGGGTTTCAACTCGAAACATAACCGTATCCATGTTCTCCAGAGATGGTGTCTGAAGTGTTGAGTTACTCCAGCACTTTGTGTCTATCTGTAAGGCAACATCCACAGTTCCTGGAGTCTATATTTCTCTGATAACCGTACAGATGTACAGGTTTGTTGAAGGTTTAATTGGGAAGCCATTTGTGTTTTAGGACTAGAAAATAGCCTTTATCGGACACATTTACATTCCTTCAAATCGTGATGTGGTTGTGTATGTCCTCGTAAACACAAATGCAATTATCGGGAAGATAGATCGGCTCTCAGGGGGAAAGGAATTGATCAGTTTTGGGTGTGTTGTTCCATTCTTGGTGCACTTGATCTGCTACACAGTCACTTTACAATCCATCAGAGGTTTAGCCATAGCGATTCCAACCTGTCAATGCTAATATAAAATATCGAACGCTTTCCACATCTGTATTCCTGCCTGTAAATGAGATTCATTTACCAATCTCAATTCTTCACTGTATCTGGACAGATAACACATGGGAATGATTCACCAAAATCTATCAATCACAGTGATAACATTTTATACCAACTCAGCCTCAATGGGTTTTTGAGCCAGATTTCCGGGTTTATCCCTTTGATCGAAGGGATTTCTGTCATCACTGAACTGGCCAAATTGAAATGATGGCCCTGGTTTCCTTGCAAATCACACTACCCTGCAGCAAAGGTAAACGTCAATCAGAACAGCAATCTTGGCAAGCACAAGATTTAGGTTGAGATTTGTTATTGTTACGTGTATCGAGGTACGGTGAAAAGCTTTGTTTTGCATGCTATCAGATCAGATAATACTGCACATAAATGCGATCAAGTCAAACTCAATTACATTAGATAGATCAAAAGGGAAAGATACAGAATATAGTCCTCAACATTGCAGCACAACAGTTCCATAGACACAGTCCAATGTCCGCAATGGGGTCGCGATGAATCGGACACGACCCTAGCTTATAGAAGAATCGTTCAGAAGCTTGAAACCGAGGGGAAGAAGTTGTTCCCGAGACTGGTAGGATCCAGCATTGGAGTGTTACCTTATAGGTGGTTGCTGGCAGATCCGTTACCCTGAAAGAATCTGTACCCCGAGATGCAGTGAAAAGCTGTTTTGCGTGCTATCCAAACAGATCAGATATACCATACACAAATACAATCAAGTCAAACTCAATTACAATAGGTAGAGCAAAGGGAAAGATGAAGTGCAGAATATAGCTCTCGAACAAAGAGGAAGACAGAAGACAGTCAGTTCTCAAGCATTTGCTTTAAATGGCCATGAAACTCCTTATAGTTGTTAAGAGAATTGAAATACCACTGATGGCTTGGTTTATAATAATATAAAGCTAAAAACGCTTAAATATGAGGAGACAGTTTTTATGCCATTTTATGTACAGATTTCAAGAGCCTGCTGGCTCATGTTATAAGCTGTCGAATTGCAATCAATAAACGCCAGTTCTACTCACATCCTAGGATGGCTGTTACCTGTGAATGAAATGATTTATTGCATCTGGTTTTAAATTTTAAACATCCCAATGGTAATATTTTAAACACGCAGAGTTCTGATGGTTTTTGAATACACTAAGTGAGTGTTGAAAAGCAGATTCAACATTAAGCGAAGTAAAAACAGGGTATATACTTGGAAAAAGTAAATCATTTATGGAAATGAAAAGTATTTTGATTATTATTTGGTGGATTTTCATACACAGCAGCTCAAGATCTGCAGCCTACAAAATGTTACATTCTGATCAGTGGTGAGTGTGGCAGTATTGAGCTGTTGTTAAAAGTAACATAGAAAACATAGGACCCAATAGTATTCCTATGCACAGCATGGTTGGTAAATTTGCAGATGACACCCAAATTGGTGTGTAGTGAACAGTGATTACCTAAGATTACAACAGGAACAAGAACAATTGGGAAAGTGGGTTTCCTCCGGGTGATCCAGTTTCCTCCCACATTCCAAAGACGTGCAGGTTTGTAGGTTAACTGGTTCTGTAAAATTGTACCTAATCTGTAGGATAGAACTAGTGTGAATGGGTGATCATTGGTTAGTGAGGGCTGGGTCGGCTGTAGGACATGTTTCCACATTGTATTTCGACACTAAAGTACAAAATTCTACATTTTGGTACGTAAAACAAGGGTGTTGTTGGGAATACTAGTTAGGCCACAGTACTGGGAGTACCGGGCACAGTTCTGGTCATCAAGGTATAGAAAGGATGTCATGCAGATGGACAGGATGCAGAAGAGATATTAAAGGATGTTATTAGGACTGGAAAGCTTGAATTATAAGGGGACACCGGATATGTTGGGGCCTTTTTCCCTGGAGCATTTGAGACTAAGGGATGACTTTATGGCAGTATATAAAATCACAAGTGAATGGTCATGGTGTTTTTTCCAGGTTAGGGGAGTACAAAAATAGAGTGCAAAGATTTAAGGTGAGAAGGAAAAGATTTAAAGGAGACCTGAAGGGCAACTTTTTCCATGCAGAGATCGGTTTGTGGAAGAAGCTGCCAGAGGAAGTGGTAGAGGTGGATACATGACAACATTTAAAAAGGCATTTACACATGTACATGTATGGGGAAGTTGAAAGGAATACTGGCCAAACAAAGGCAAATGGGACTCACTCAGATAGACACCTTGGTCACCGAGAATGTGAAGGCCTAAGAGCCTGTTGCCACACAGTAACTATGACTCAAATAATCATCGTCCCTACCAAAGAGAATCTGGTAATGATCTGTGCATTAATTGTCTTGCAACACTCTGCCAACACACAGGTATACACCAATAATTTCTAAAGATTTTAGTAGACCTGAACAAGCTAATGGGCATAGATTTAAATGAGAAAAAAGTATTTGAATGTTAGTGGGGTCCGGGATTGATGCCAGATCAAGCAAAAACCCCAAGTTAATCAAGTTATTCCCCAAGACTTCTTGGACAGGTCACACTCTCAGGCTGAAGATAGACTGGTGGAGACCAAAAACTAATCCTGGGGTCCTATGGAAACGACAGGCACGCGGGCAGAGGCAGGTGTGGTAGCTCTGTTGGTGAGGGACGAAATTCAGTCCCTTGCAAGGTGTGATATAGGGACTGACGAGGTAGAGTCACTGTGGATAGAGTTGAGGAATTGTAAAGGTAAGAAGACACTAATTGGAGTTATCTACAGACCCCCAAATAATAGCCCGGATATAAGGTGTAAGTTGCAGCAGGAGTTAAAACTGGCATGTAACAAAGGTAACGCCACTGTGGTGATGGGGGATTTCAATATGCAGGTAGACTGGGAAAATCAGGTTGGTTCTGGACCCCAAGAAAGAGTTTGTACAGTACCTCCGAGATGGATTCTTAGAGCAGCTTGTAATGGAGCCTACCAGAGAAAAGGCAATTCTGGATTTAGTGTTGTCCAATGAACCAGATTTGATAAGAGAACTCCAGGTGAAGGAACTGCTTGGAGGTAGTGATCATAATAAGATTAGTTTTAATGTGCAATTTGAGAGGGAGAAGGTTAAATCGGAAGTGTCAGTGATGCAGTTGAAAAAAGCGGACTATGAAGGCCTGAGAGAGGAGCTGGCCAAGGTCGACTGGAAAGGGATCCTAGCAGGAATGACGGTGGAACAGCAATGGCAGGAATTTCTGGGCATAATCCGGAAGATGCAGGATCATTTCATTCCAAAGTGAAAGGAAGATTCTAAGGGGGGTAGGAGGCAACCTTGGCTGACAAAGGAAGTTCGGGATGGAATAAAACTAAAATAAAAGATGTATAACACAGAAAAGAGCAGCGGGAAGCCAGAGGATTGGGAAAGTTTCATAGGACAACAGAAGGTAACAAAACGGGCAATATGGGCCGAAAAGATGAAGTACGAGGGGAAGCTGGCCAATAATATAATAGAGTAAAAGCTTCTTTAGATATGTTAAGAGAAAAAGAGTAGCAAAGTCAAATGTGGGTCCCTTGAAGGCAGAAACGGGTGAAATTATTATGGGTAACAAGGAAATGGCAGAAGAGTTGAACAGGTACTTTGGATCTGTCTTCAATCCAAACAATCTCCCAGATGTACTAGAGGACAGAGGATCTAGGGGGATAGGGGAAAGAAATTTGCACTAGGCGAGAAATAGTATTGGGTAGACTGATGGGACTGAAGGTTAATAAATCCCCAGAGCCTGATGGTCTGCATCCCAGGGTCCTCAGGGAGGTGGCTCTAGAAATAGTGAACGCATTGGTGTTCATTTTACAATGTTCAATAGATTCAGGATCAGTTCCTGTGGATTGGAGGATAGCTAATGTTATCCCACTTTTCAAGAAAGGAGCGAGAGAGAAAACAGGGAGTTACAGACCAGTTAGCCTGACATCAGCGGTGGGGAAGATGCTGGAGTCAATTATTAAAGAGGTAATAACGGTGCATTTGGATAGCAGTAAAAGGATAAGTCCAAGTCAGCATGGATTTATGAAAGGGAAATCATGCTTGACTAATCTTCTGAAATTTTTTGAGGATGTCACAAGTAAAATGGATGACGGTGAGCCAGTGGATGTAGTGTATCTAGACTTTCAGAAAGCCTTTGATAAGGTCCCACACTGGAGATTAGCGAGTAAAATGAGAGCACACGGTATTGGAGGTAGGGTGTTGACATGGATAGAGAATTAGTTGGCAGACAGGAAGCAAAGAGTAGAAGTAAACGGGTCCTTTTCAGAATGGCAGGTAGTGGCGAGTGGAGTGCTGCAAGGCTTGGTGTTGGGGCCGCAACTGTTTACCATATATATTAATGATTTGGACGAAGGAATTAGAAGTAACACTAACAAGTTTGCAGATGGCACAAAGCTGGGTGGCAGTGTGAACTGCGAAGAGGATGTTAGGTGGTTGCAGGGTGACCTGGACAGGTTGAGTGAGTGGGCAGATGCGTGGCAGATGCAGTATAATATAGATAAATGTGAGGTTATCCACTTTGGCAGCAAAAACAAGGAAGTAGATTATTATCTCAATGGTGTCAGGTTAGGTAAGAGGGAAGTGCAGCGAGACCTGGGTGTCCTTGTACACCAGGCACTGAAAGTTGGCGTGCAGGTACAGCAGGCAGTGAAGAAAGCTAATGGAACGGTGGCCTTCATAACGAGAGGATTTCAGTATAGGAGTCAGGAGGTTCTTCTGCAGTTGTATAGGGCCCTGGTAAGACCACATCTGGAGTATTGTGTACAGTTTTGGTCTCCTAATTTGAGGAAGGACATCCTTGTAATTGAGGCAGTGCAGCGTAGGTTCACGAGGTTAATCCCCGGGATGGCGGGACTGTCATATGAGGAACGATTGAAAAGACTAGGCTTGTATTCACTGGAGTTTAGAAGGATGAGAGGGGATCTTATAGAGACATATAAAATTATAAACGGACTGGACAAGCTAGATGCAGGAAAAATGTTCCCAATGTTGGGGGAGTCCAGAACCAGGAGCCACAGTCTTAGAATAAAACTGAGGTGAGAAGGAACATTTTCACCCAGAGAGTTGTGAATTTGTGGAGTTCTCCGTCACAGAGTGCAGTGGAGGCCAAATCACTGGATGGATTTAAGAGAAAGTTAGGGAGAGCTCTGGGGGCTAGTGGAATCAAGGGATATGGGGAGACGTTGGGCACAGGTTACTGATTGTGGATGATCAACCATGATCATAATGAATGGTGGTGCTGGCTCGAAGGGCCGAATGGCCTCCTCCTGCACCTATTTTCTATGTTTCTAAGAGTTGTTTTAACAAAGAAATTGAGATGTATACCATGCGAATTATGGGTTGAACCGTCCTCTCACCAGTTAGAGAACGGTCCTGAACTCCCATCTACCACAATGGAGAACTTTGAACCATTATTAATCAAACTTTATTGGACTTCATCTTGCACTAAACATCACACCCTTCATCCTGTGTATTGCGTATCCTTTATATTGTGGACGGCTGATTGTAATCATATATAATCTTTTCACTCACTGGATAGCAAGCAACAAATAGCTTTTCGCTGTACTTCAGTAAACGTGACAATAATAAACTAAACTATAAATGATTTTTGATTAGTACCAATGTCAGGGGTTATGGGGAGAAGGCAGGAGAATGGAGTTAGGAGGGAGAGAAAGATCAGCCATGAGTGAATCGCGGAGTAGAGTTGATGGGCCGAAAGGCCTAATCCTGCTCCCATCTCATGAACTTAAACCTAGTGTGAACGGATGATCGATGGCCGGTGGACCAAAGGGCCCGTTTCCATGCGGTATCTTTCAATCAATCAATATAATGTCGGGAATTTACTGAAGGTTGACAGTGAACCTCTAAGCAGTTTATTGATTAGTAATGCCTGACAGCACCGTTGAGAACACTCTTTATTTAACTGATGACCGAGAATTCATTGATGAAATTGGTAATTAGTCTGATTGGATTAGTCATGTTTCTTGGGGATCTGGGCAGCTTTCCCATGTTTATGGGCGGCCGCTAATATTTGGTTGTGCTACAGGAACTTGGCTGGATGTACAGGTACTTCTGGGATGCAAGTTTGCAGGGCAACGTCCAGAGCATTTCTTACCTATGCTGATCCCAGCTGTTTCTCAGCCTCTCAGCGTAAATAAAGGGGGGGGGGGGGCAAAATAAAGAGGAGAAAGATTTAATATGAACCCTAGAGGTTTTTTTTTTTTTTTTTACACAAACTGTGGTGGGTATATGGAATGAGTTTTCAGAGGAGGCAGGATTGAACAAATGTCCAGGGTGGTTGATGGACTGCTTGCCAAGTGGGTCACTTAATCCTCAATGGCACTGAGTTTCCCTGTGGCTTGTGGGAGCTCCAATTATCCAAGCAGGTGCAAACAATTCCATTGTGTTCTCAAGTGGTGCCTCAGAAGATGACTTGTTGCTGTTGCCATGGTATTTATCTGGCTGGTCCATATTTGTCGACGGTGACCCAAAGACATCAGTGGTGGGGAACACCCAGATGGGTAATGCCTTTGGATGTGAAGGGGTGTTTTGACTCTCTCATGACTCAGATGGTGATGGCACCTTGCCACTTTTATGCATTAAGATTATTTGACTGTAAAATGGTACCTTCTGTGCTAATTGGGGGATTGCGCTTGTATATGGCGATAGACCTGCTGAGCTGGATGCAACAAAAACATTTCAGTGTACCTTGGTACATGTGATAATAAAGAATCCATTGAGCCATTGCCATATACCAGCCCGTCCACATGGGATGGTTCATTTGCTGAGGAAAAATGAATGGGAATGACCATTATGCAATTATCAACAAGCGCCTCTACGAATGATGAAAGGCCTGGATGGAGTGGATACGGAGAGGGTGTTTCCACTGGTGGGAGAGTCTAGGACCAGAAGGCACAGCCTCAGAACAAAAGGACGTACCTTTAGAAAGGAGTTGAAGAGAGTGTCAGAGAGTGGTGAATCTGTGGAATTTATTGCCACAGATGCTGTGGAGGCCAAGTCATTGGGTATTATTAAGGCGGAGTGATAGATTCTTGATTAGTAAGGGTGTCAAAAGTTATAGGGAGAAGGCAGGAGAATGGGGTTGAGAGGGAAAGGTAATTGAATGGCGAAATAGACTCAATGGACTGAAAACCTACATCTACTCTCATGACTTATGAACTTCTGATCTGATGATGGAAAGGAGGTCCTTGATGATGCAGTTGATAGTTGGACCAAGGACATTGCCCTGATGAAATACAGTCACATCCTAGGGCTGTAATCATTGACCTCTACCAACCACAAGCATCTTCCTTGGAGCCAAATGTAACTGCAACCGTTCAAGCGTCCTCTTCTACTTTACTAGGGCTCCTTGAAGTTAGATTCCATTAAATGGTGCCTTAAAATCAAGGTCAATCATTATCACCACCTCTGGAATGCATCTCTCGCCCATGCTTGGACGAAGGCTGGCACGACCCAAGGGTATGAGTGATTTGATATAAATGCAAGTTCATCTTTGAAATAGTAGTATGACCTTTTATTCAGTGTCCTCCAAGAATGGTAGACAGTTTAAAATTTCAAGGACAGTATTCTGAATAATGAGTCAATGCCTTCTGCTTCATTTTGTACAATCATTCAAACCAGGACTGATCCATTGCATTCTCAAGGATTTAAAAACCGCCTTCTGTGCCACTCTCCCATCACACTC
The DNA here is from genome assembly GCF_053455715.1 of Rhinoraja longicauda. NCBI lineage: Eukaryota > Metazoa > Chordata > Chondrichthyes > Rajiformes > Arhynchobatidae > Rhinoraja > Rhinoraja longicauda. The sequence continues at coordinate 20,829,887 of NC_135965.1, forward strand.
TTTCAGTGAGGTTTGATGAACCCGTAGTATAGCTGTTCTACACTTCATAAGCAAGGAGAATGCTCTTCACTCACTTACAAATTAATTTGGAGCAGATGTTGACCATTTAGCTGTTCCACCTGCCTGCAGTTCAATTAAATGATTGTCAACTTCACGACCCAAAACGTCGCCGTCCATTCCCTCCGCAGATGCTGCCTGACCCGCCGAGTTCCTCTAGCACTTTGTGCTTTGGTCAAGATTCCAGCATCTGCAGTTTCTTGTGTCTCCAACTCTGCATCGCTGCCTATCCCATCCATTAATTTTTTTGTCAATAATCCACCTAACTCTGCCTTAAAAAACATTGCTTGTTGGGAAAGAGTTCCAAAAGCACTCAATCCCCAGAAAAAAAACCAGAGGATTTTTTTCCGAACACTGAAAAAATCCTCTTGGATTTTGTAAGATCATAGGTTATAGGAGCAGAATTTGGCCATTCAGCCCATCAAGTCTATTCCGCCATTCATCCATTCTCAACCCTGTTCTACTGCTTTCTCCCCATAACCCCTGACACAATTTTTAATAGACAACCTTATTTTAAAGTCATCCCCAAGTGCTGGATTTTCCCACAAGATGAAATATGTTCTTTATATCCCTCAAGATCTTGCGTTAGGCTTAAGCTAGGGTACAGCTCGAATCCAACCTACCCGAATGCAAGCATTGGGCTTTGTCTCTGGAACAGTTATGCAGAGAACTAATTCGGCATTGTGTCTTTCCCTTTGTTCTACCGATTGTACCTCAAGTTTGACTTGATTGTATTTATATATATTACTAGGCCAAGTGGACCCATTGGGCCCAAACCTCTCCTGCATTAGTGCAGCAGCACCCACTCCCCCCCCCCTCCCTCACACGCTCCCCCTTCCCCTTCCCTCCCCCTCCTTCTCCCCCTCCCTCCTTTCCCCTCCCCCCTTCCTCTCTCTCCACCAACTCCATCCCCCTCAACCCCCCTTATCCTCCCTCCCCCCCCCCCATTCGCACCAAAGGGACGGCAGTGATTAAGGTGGGCCTAAAATTGTCGCATTATCGTGTACCATTTTGGCTGTAGTTCAGGGTCAAACAAATGAGACTTTTAGTATATAGATTGTGCAAAATAAAGTTTTTCACTGTACCGAGGTGCACCTGGCAATAATAAACCTAAACCTAAGGAGTATTTCTCAAATGCTTTTATTTTAAAAAGTCAGGAGGAAAATCAAGAAATTTCACTAGATGAAAATCTTTTGGAGGAATAAACAAAATGATGGGAGGTCGCACAAAAGAGGAAATTTTTAGGAGACTTGTTGAGGAAAAGAACTTATTCAAGACTGAGCAAAAGCATTTTGTAAAGAGTTATTTGAAGAACATTTCTCCCACTACATGAGTGATTATGTGTCCCATTACCTTGTCTCTGCAATGTTAGTGGCAATTATAATCTTACGAACTCCTGGGGGTGGCCTCTTGAAAACCTGCAAATATAACCAATCTAAATTATATCAATCCTACATCTCTAATAGACAAATCATTATCCTCTGACAGCATGTAATTTAAGTGTAATGTAAAATGCATCAGAAATAGGATTCAGTGCTTCCATCACTTTCCCCGTAAAAGCCTGAAATCAGATGTCGTCAATCTAGTCTTATATGTGGCGAATTTTATAGTTGCCCAAATATTCTCATCTAATGTCCGATATATATGCCTTTAAAGATGTCCAATTTCCACCATTACTTTTGCAGTTTACACAGAATCTAGCAAAAGAACAGTCTGCAAACTTTGTCAGTTGCAGAGTTATGCTTCAATTATAAATGCAAACATTCATGCATATTTCTGGACCCTTATTCTGCTGTTTATAGATAAGGTTACCACATTGTTTTTCTTTTGTATTTTGCCTTCGATATACTGAAAATAATCCTTTTCTTAAGCAAAACACAAAATGCTGGAGGAATTCAACAGGTCAGGCAGCATCTGGGGAGCGAATGGACAGATGTCATTTCGGGTTAGGACTCTTTTTTAGACTGACTTACCAGGCTTTGTCCCAAACCCAGCCTTCTCCTAACATTCTGAAGAAGGAACCAGACCCGAAATGTTCATCTGTCCAGCAACTCTACTGCTGTGCCACCCTTATTTTTAGGTATCAGTAAAAATGATTGACAAGCATCACTGAAGATCTTGTCCCAATGTTGGTTAGAAATCAACTGCAGATTGTATTGAGTTAAAAGGACTTTGTTTTCTATGAGGTAAGCCATCCATAGTTCTAAGCCTGCATCACCAAACAATTTTAAAACTCACCATGTATCACCAACACGTATGGAACAGTATGTTTTACCAAATCTCCATTTTGCAAACAAAATTTAAACAACTTCGCTAAATTAAGTTATCAGTAGAAAGAATTACCAAAATTAACCCAAATCTTGGAGAACTAAAGATAATCATTCATCCAAACATATCAGACCAGTTAATTTAATAATCAAATGTATTAGTAACACAATCAGCTGGCTTTGGGGTGAGATGGATGACACAGCTACCAAGTCATTGGAGGGCTAACAAAGTCAATTTATTAAAAACTATTTAAAGAGTGAGGAAGCAGAACAAAGAATTGCGTACAGAATAGAAAGATCAATCTTAATTATTTACAATAATGCACCATGATAATTAATTGCTGAACTGCAAAATATATGTTTGCGCCTTCAAAATTTAAAAAAAGGTATAGATTTTAAAATATATAATTGTGGAAAGTTTTGGGCGTTTCTTCGGTTGAACCTTCGGTTGAAACCAGCATCTGCAGTTCCTTCTTACACATAAAAACAGGCATGGTTTATTCTGCCCCTCACATTCCCACACGTCCACAGTAGAATTTGGGAAAACCTATCACAGCTAACGTACACACAAAGCAGAGCAAAAATTGGGGCATATTGGTATGAAACACTCCTCTTGAAGCACCACCATTCTCTCATTAATACCAATGCCAATGATTCCAGATAACAGTGTCATATCATATCATATCATATATATACAGCCGGAAACAGGCCTTTTCGGCCCTCCAAGTCCGTGCCGCCCAGCGATCCCCGTACATTAACACTATCCTACACCCACTAGGGACAATTTTTTTTTTACATTTACCCAGCCAATTAACCTACATACCTGTACGTCTTTGGAGTGTGGGAGGAAACCGAAGATCTCGGAGAAAACCCACGCAGGTCACGGGGAGAACGTACAAACTCCTTACAGTGCAGCACCCGTAGTCAGGATCGAACCTGAGTCTCCGTGTCAAGAGTGTTTTATTGCCATACATCCCGAAAATTTGTACTTGCAGCAGCTCAACAGAATATGTGAACATAGTACCAAAGATAGACAAAATATGCTGGCGTAACTTAGCTGATCAGGCAGCATCTCTGGAGAAAAAGGATAGGCGAGGTTTCAGGTTGGGACCCTTCTTCAGACTGAAAGTAGAGGTGGGGGGGGGGGGGGGGGGGGGGGAGGGGGAAGTTGTGAGAAAACTGGAGGCGAGAAAAGACCAGGACAAATCAGGGCCGACAACAGATGACCTCAGATGTCAAACGTCACCCATCCATTTTCTCCAGAGATGCTGCTTGACCCGCTGAATTACTCCAGCATTTTCTGTCTATATCTTTGGTATAAACCATCATTTGCAGTTCTCTGCTTCTAAATGTAAACATAGTACACTGTAAACAATTAAAAAGTTCAGTATATTAAAAACAAACAATAATAGTACAATGCTCAATTTGGACAGGTACTAGTTTGAGAGTCTACTTTTAAGTGGGGACAACTTCAAATGATTACTTTAACTGAGAAATTGATAACTCATAGCCGAAGACAAAGTAATTATTCCTAAAACCTCAAAACAAGTGTTTAGGTATAACAAAGTTATGTAATAATAAATTTACCCTACCTCTGTCTGATTCACCGAAGGCATGAGAGAGTGTAGAGGAATGATCACAAAACGATCTGCAGGATAATAAAGTACAAAGTAAATATCAATTCTTATTGGAAATCCTGGTGTTTTGGGCTACAACATTAGCACTACGACAACCACAAGAATCAGAATGCCACTCATTACAAGGACACTGCTGTCCTCTACTGTACTCGAAAACCATAAAATATAGGAACAGAATGAGGCCATTCAGTCCATCTGCTCTGCCATTCGATCATGGCTGATCTATTTTTCCATCTCAATACCAATCCACCTGCCTTCTCCCCATAACCCTTGACACTCTTACTCATCAAGAATCTGTCAATCTCAGCTTTCAAAATACCCAATGGCCTCCACGGCCATCTGTGCAAATGAATTCCACAGATTCACCATCCTCTGGCTAAAGAAATTCCTCATCTCCATTCTAAAGGTATGTCCAGTACTTCAGAGATTGTTCTATTAACCATATTGCCAGAATAATTTTCGGAGAATGCAAGACCAGGCAATGAAGTTGTTGAATGGATTCAGCATCATTACAAGATGCATCTAATTCATAAACCGCACACAGAACCAGACAGATGGAAAGCAAGATTTGCCAGATGCATTTTAATGAAACATTGAGACCTTTACATGTCTGATTAGTGCATTAGTGCTCGTTCACCCATCACGGAGCAGGGAGTAGGAAACTGCCGAACCCTGCCCCTGCTCGCCCTCAAAGACTGTGAACCAGAGAGGAGATGAAGAGAGTCCGTGGTAGTGGCAGACGCTGGACAAGGGTGGTCGTACCTGCCTCGCCCTCAGGGTCAGCTGGTGGGGGGCGCCCCCAGGGGCGCGAAGGCTGAAGTTGGCCGGGTGAGGAGAGGGACGACGGTTCGCGGAAGATGGAGGCGACGGCTGCAATGCGCCTTTATGGTCAGCTGCAGCCGGGACTTGCAAAATGGCGCCAACACCTGGCGACTCTTGCATATGGACTCAGTGGGCTGCTTCTTTGCATTATGTGCTTAACTGCGGATTGTGCGTATGTATGCCAATAATCTTATTGACCTGGAATTTAACAAAAGCTCACTCTACCTTGGTACAGGAGATAATAAAGGAACCATATGTCAAGGAACGCAAACCATGCACCTTGAACCACCCTTCAGTACCAGAATATATTTCAGGATCTGCCACACAGGAGCCTCTACTTAAAAACTGGCAGCAGGCAACATAGAAACTGGAAGTTGAAGATATAATGGAGATATAATGCATTATATCTAATGAATTTTAGTCCAATTCCACAAGACCTCCAACACCTACACAAGTTTTCTGGATGCAAATCACAATTCCAAGATGATATGGAAAATGTGGTTGATTATCATTCATTTCAGTCGTGGCACAGCTGGTAGAGCCACTGCCTCACAGCGCCAGAGACCTGGGTTCAATCCTGACCTCGGGTGGAGGCTCTGTGGAAATCTCACATTCTCCCTGTGACTACGTGGGATTCCTCTCGGTGCTCCAGTTTCCACCCACCCCACATCCCAAAGGCATGCAGGTTGGTAGGTTAATTGGCTGCTGTAAATTCCCCCCTATGCGTAGGCAAGAGGTAGATTCTGGGGGAAAGTGATAACAATATAGATTAGCATTAATGAGTGGTTGATGATCTGCGTGGATTCCATTGGGTCTGTTTCCATGCTGTATCTCTCTATTGCCAGCATCTGCAGTTATTTTAATATTCACTTAACACAATGTTACTGAGTAGCAAAGCAAACTGAAGGGCCAGAAAGCTTTCTCCAGGTATTTGTTGCCTTTTTATGGTCATTGGTAAAGGAAAGTTATCATTTCTTGTAACTTACTACCCTTAACACACCATTACTAATTAATAGTGCGGCACAGTGGCGGAATGGTAGAGTTACAGCACCAGAGATCAGAGTTCAATCCTGACGATGGGTGCTGTCTGTACGGAGTTTGTAAGTTCTCCCTGTGACCACGTGGGTTTTCTTCCGTTGCTCCGGTTTCCTCCCACGCTCCAAAGACATGCAGGTTTGTAGGTTAATTGGCACCTATAGGTTGTAAAGTTGTACCCTAGTGTGTAGGTTAGGGGATGGGGTGATCGCTGGTCGGCGCGAACTCAGTGGGCCGAAGGGGCTGTTTCCACGCTGTACCCTGTACCAAGTTAAAAGTCTAACTTGCTTGCATCATCCATTGTTGACTTGCAACTGGTCCACCCACACATTTTGGCTCCATATACCTTCACACCACGTTGTTAAGTGAGATTTATACAATGTGTCTGCTCTGTATGCAAAGCTAGTCTTGGGTCCCAAATTTCAGTAAAAACCAACAGTGTGGAAATGCACCACGTCACCAGAAATATTAAATTTCATTCAACCCTCCGGAGAGCAATTTTATTCTGTGAAAGCACCAGGGCAGCTCGAGTGTTGATTAGATTTATAGCACCAGTCTAAAATTCCGGGTAGCATTTCATCCAGAACTGGAATAATAGCATTATTTTCTAATGCTCAAAAACTCCCTTGTCAAAGAACCATGAATTTGTAAGTCATACGAACAGAATTAAGCCATTTGGCCCCTCGAGTCTACTCCGCCATTCAACCGTGGCTACCTTTTCTTCACAACCCCATTCTCCTGTCTTCGCCCCATAACCCTTGCTGCAGTACTAATCAAGAATCTGTCAATCTCCACTTTTAAGATACCCAATGACTTTGCTTCCACATTCCTGCGTAAAGAAAGCTACCATTTATTTTTTGGCATCAACAACCAGACAAATAGCACTGTTGTTGAACAAGGAACTGCAGATTCCGGTTTATTTAAAAGAACACAAAGTGCTGGAGTAACTCAGCGGGTGAGGCAGCATCTCTGGAGAACAGGGTCCTTCTTTGGACTTAAACAAAGTTTCTCAATCCAGCTCCTAACATGCCATATGGGTTAAAGTTTATTGTCAGGTGTACCAAGGTACAGTGAAAATAAGACCCAGGTGTAAACTTTAAATGTTATATAGATAAAGCATGAAAACTGCCCATCAAACCCACTCCTGCCATCAACCACCCATTTCTACAAATCCTACATCAATCCCATTTTTGATTCTCCCCACATTACCATTCATACCTCCTAGATTCTACCGTTAACTACCCACTACGGGCATTTTACAGCAATCAATCAATTAACCCACCAAACCGCACATCTTTATGACATGGGAGGAGACCAGCACACCTGAAGGAAACTCACATGGTCACCGAGAGAACATACAAACTCCCCACACACACACACAGCACCCCTAGTCAGGATTGAACAGAGGAATCTGACGTTGAGGAGTTCTACAGATTCCTCAGTTCCGCCCATCAAGTGTTTACATCTCCATAAATCAATTCAAGGAATGAGTTCCAGACCCTCCAGGAGGTGGCACAGTGACAGGGTAGCTGCCATACAGTGCCAGAGACCCGGGTTCAATCCGGATTACAGGTGCTGTCTGTACAGAGTTTGGATGTTCTCCGTGACATTCACGGGTTTTCTCCAGGTGCTCCGGTTTCCTCCCACACTCCAAAGATGTACAGGTTTGTAGTTTAATTGGCTTGGTAAAATTGTAAATTGTCCCAAGTGTGTAGGGTAGTGCTGGAGTGCAGGGATCGCTGGTCTGCATGGTGGGCCTGTTTCCGCGCCGTATTTCTAAACGAAACTAAACCCTCGTAACATATAGGATGAAAATATTTTCCCTGAAATACCCTCCAATTTGTTGACCAAACCCTTAATTTAAAATAAATGTTGAAACCACACAGCAAGTCAGGCAGCATCTGTAAAGAAAGAAATAGTTTGTTTCAAGTCAACGGCAGTTCTGACACAGATGCTGCCTGACCTGCTGAGTATCTCTGGCATATTGTGTTTTTATTTACTCTCAACAAAAACCTCTCCAATCATGACAATGCCCTTGTAAAATGTTCTCTGCTTCCTCTCTTAGTGTTATGTCCTTCCTGCATTGTGGGGAACAGAAGCCATGTTTCAACTATTTAGATTCAGATTCTTGATTAGTAAGGGAGTTAGTGTTATGGGGAGAAGTCAGGAGAATGAGATTGTATTGTCTTTCCGCTGACTGGATAGTACGCAACACAAGCTTTTCACTGTACCTGACAATACATGACAATAAACTAAACGCAAACCCAACTCAGAGGGAAAGATTGAATGGTGGTGTACATTCACTGGGCTGAATGGCCTACTTCTGCTCCTGTGACTTATGAACTTATTTAGACTTTGGAGAGAGTGGAGAAACAGGCCCGTTGGCGCACCGAGTCAGCACCGACCAGCCATCACCACTAGCCCTATCCTAAACACAAGGGACAATTTACAATTTTACCAAAGCTAATTAACCTGCACACCTGTATGTCTTTGGAGTGTGGGAAGAACGTACAAACCGTACAGGCAGCACCCGTAGTCAGGATTTAACCCGGGTCTCTGGCACTGTAAAGCAGCAACTCTACCACTGCACCACTGTGCCACACATTAAACTCTAGCATGGCCTCCTTTTCCCTGCTGTTTTATAAGCATACCTCAACCAATAAAGTGTTTCATCTACTATTTTCCTACCTCCATCCACAGCATACACTTTCCTATGCACTGGCTTTGTTTGCACTATCGTCTACTTCTCAAAGATTCAATGTAATTTGACATTTGTCTGCCCAACTACTTTATTAATGACTTGTGACAGTCTGCAGCTTCCCTCCTCTATCAATCACACGTCTCTTTTAATCTGTGGATTTTTTAAAGCATCCCTCTTGCATTGGACTCTGAACACTTGAAATATATTGCAAGTCATGGGACCTAGCACTGAGATCTGTGGAACCGCAAAGCACTGCCTTCTGTTCACTAGAGTACCCATCGATCAAGCAAATGCAGAACTTTAAATCCAAAGACAACTTCAGAGTCATGAACCAAAGGGGCACTGGCTCCTGATCTTCAATCAATTTCCTTTGCTGATTTTGGATTCAGGAGCTACCAATTTTTAAATTTAAATCACAAAGCGCTGGAGTCTGAAGAAGGGTCCCAACCCCAAAACAACACCTGTCCGTATCCTCTAGAGATGCTCCCTATCCACAGTGTTACTCCAGCACCCCAGTAACTCCCCATAGTCTGAATGCACGCCCACAGCGATCCCCATACACTAACACTATCCGACGCACACCTGGGGCAATTTTACAATTATACCAAGCCAATTAGTCTTTGGAGTGTGGGAGGAAACCGGAGCTCCTGGAGAAAACCCAAGCAGGTCACAGGGAGAATGTACAAAATCCATACAGACGGCACCCACTGGTTTGAACACAGGTCTCTGGCGCTGTAAAGCAGCAACTCTACCGGTGTGCCACCATACTGCCCTTAGGTAAGATCCATACCATCAAGATCATGCTGTCACCAAAACCCCACAACAAAGAATGCTATTATCACTGTTACCTGATTTAAACATGGTTTGTGCAGTTAGAAGGTCATTCAAGGTGCTGATATTGTCCCAGCCAGGAAGGAACACCAAAATGGCGCCATCCTGCAAAATAGGTTATAGTCCAAGCGTCACTGAAGTCAGTACCAATGATAATAGACAAATAAAAGCAGATGCTAAATAGGTTCCTTGACCAATTTGCTTTGGAAACATAGTAATTTTAATACATTAATATACGAGGAGTACCCATTTTGCATCAGAGACATAATAAATCATTAGTTAGACTAGTTCAATGGTGTGCATTGTCATCACAAAACTGCTGAATCCTACTGTTTGGAACGCAATCAATAAATGCTCCACGATTAAGACAAGATTTGTAGCCTTTACATCCAGAATATTTACGGAATAAATAAAACACTCATCCATTCCATTAGAAACGCTATGCTAATTAGCTTTGATACATTCTTAACTTGCAATAATGCAAATTTGCACAACGACTTACAGGCATTTGGCAAAACATTAAAAACTAGTGTGAAATATATTAGAACAGAAGAAAGTTGGGAGTTAATAGGTGGATAAATAATTTCTCCTACACCAGCATTACCCTGATGATGTCCTACCAGCTGATCTCTAATTCTCAGTTCAATGTCCTTCATAGCAACCAAGGGGCGGCACTGAGGGGCAGTGGTAGAGTTGCTGCTTTACAGTGCCAGAAATCCAGGGTCGATTTTGAATAAGGGTGCTGTCTGTACGGAGTTTGTACGTATTCCCTATGACCGTGTGGCTTTTCCCTTGGTGCTCTGCTTTCCTCCCACACTCCAAAGGCGTGTAGTTTAATTGGCTTCGGTAAAAATGGTAAAATGTCCCTAATGTAATAGCGCTAGTGTACGGAAATCACTGGTCAGCGCGGACTCAGTTGGTCGAAGGGCTTGTTTTCGCGTAGTATCTCTAAACTAAACTACCATTTTGAGTAGAAAAGGGGACATGATTCACAAAGAGAACATCATAATTTGTTTGCATTTTCCTTAGCTTCCTCCACTGAAACACCATAAGATGATTAATGTGGCAAGACTTTGCTGTCTGAAGGCATTTGGCTGGACCTCAATTGCTCTTTAATCACTAACAGCCCTTGAAGCCCCATATATATAACTAATGCTGCAGAGTTTAAGAGATCACCCTTTTAACTGAGGTATAAATTGCTCAAGCATCTTATTAAATGGTATAGATGGGTTATTAAGCTAACTGCTGCGTGATTATCTCAGGGAAAACATGGGTAGAAATCAAAGTGCACGTTGTTGCCCATTCCAAAAGCCTTTTGGTGTAAACACAGGATTATTTAAGTAACTGCAGGAAAGGTTCATTTCAAGAAGACACGATTAGATTATTGAATTTTGCTGAAGATAGACACAAAATGCTGGAGTAATTCAGCGGGCCAAGCAGCATCTCCGGAGAAAAAGAATGGGTGATGTTTTGGGTCAGGACCTAAAATAGAGCTTTGAATTAATTTAGAGATAAGCATGGAAACAGGCCCTTCAGCCCACACCGACCAGCGATCACCCCATGTACCAACACTATCCAACACACTAGGGACACACACACTAATTTACAATTTACAGAAGCCAATTAACCTACAAACCTGTATATCTGGAGTTTGGGAGGAAACTGAAGCACCCGGAGAAAACCCACAATCACAGGGAGAATGTACAAACACCATACAGACACCACCATAGTCAGGGTCAAACTTGAGTTTCTGGCGCTGTAAGGCAGCAACTCAACCACTGTGCCACTTTGTCGCCCTCTGTTGCCTTGAGAACAAACAAGGCAAATAAGACTATAAGACCAGAATTAGACCATTTGGCCCATTTGAGTCTACTCCACCATCAATCATAGCTGATCTATTTTACCCTCTCAACCCCAGTTTGACAAGAGCACAAAAATTAAACATTATTCAAATAAATCATGGATATTAAAAACTTGTGTTGCAACTCTGCGACTGAAATAAATTTGAGCACCGCCATAGTGTCCAAATGTTCTGAGAGCTTAAAGAATTGAATGTGACTAAGCCCACCTAATTATACAGGCTGAGTAACTGGCTAAAGATCCTTGGTACTGGGGAACTATCCGTGGCAGTGGTGCAGCTGGTAGAGCTGCTGCCTCACAGTGCCAGAGACCCGGGTGAAATCCCGACCTCAGGTGCTCTCAGCACATTCTGCACAGTTTGCACATTCTCCCCTGTGACTGATGTGGCTTGCACCTTCCTCCCATATCTCAAAGGCGTGTTAATTGTCATCTGTAAATTGGCCCCAGAGTGCAGGGAGTGTATGAGAAATTAGGATAACGTAGAACTAGTGCGAAGAGGTGATCGATGGCCTGTGTGAACTCGGTGGGCCGAAGGGCCTGTTTGCATGCCGTATCTCTAAACTAAACAAACAAGCACATTGATTGGGAACCTAAGCAAAGATAACCACAAGGTTTGTAGCTCTCTTAAAAGGCCAACCCTCCTGTGAGAGAGAAAACTACATTAAATAAAACCTCAAAAACATCTTAAAGAACAGCCGGTTTGCAGGGCACTTAAAAGTGATGTTCCCTTCTCGGTAGTTAATGTATGCGCCAAAAATACAACTAGGAATTGGAGTGATTTGACGCAGGAGAGTGTTTAAAAATACCCAAATATACAACATTTCAAGACAAATTGTCGATCAATACTTTATTCTGACGCATTGTGCACTTTCAAACTGAATAGACTATGTTTCAAAAATTTTATACATCTGTTAAAATAAACATCTTACCTCTTCAGAGAGAACAATGTGCCTTATAAGAGCTACAATCAGATTAAGATCTATTCTATCATCATCATGCAGAATTTCCAAGGTCTCGATTGTACTGTCAGAATACCTAGAGGAATGGAAAGATGAAAGGGAGTCAGTTTGATTGTCACATCATACTCAATAAATAGAAACGTAGTTCTGGAATTGATTGAAAGATACAGCATGGAAACATGCCCTTCGGCCCATCGAGTCCAACTTGAACATCGGTCACCCGTTCATACTAGATCTATGTTATCCCACTTTCTCATCCACTCCCTACATACTCGGGGCAAATTACAGAGCTCAATTAACCTACAAACCTGAACAACATTGGAATGTAGGAGGAAACCGGAGCACCTGGAAGAAACCCACATGGTCACAGGGAGGATGTGCAAACTCCACACTGACAGCACCCGGGACTCTGGAGCTGTGAGGCCGCAGCTCTACCAGCTGCGCCAATGTGTGGCCGGTTCTAATGAAAGGTCACCAACTTGCAAAATTAACTGTTTCTCTCTCCATAGCTGCTTCTGGGTCTGAGCACTTTGAGGTTCCACTGGTTTGTTTTAAAATTGAATGTAAATCCTACAAATGTCTCTGTTACCATAACGCACCTTCCTTGCAACTCTCTCACGTACGCAGGCCACTGCTCCTGATATTCCTCTTCCACACGTTCTTTGTCCGGTCGCATCATGCAGCCTTGCATGAACCTTCTCTTGGAGGACGGTCTTCGAATTTCTTGGTTTTGCGGACTATAGCTGATGCGAAATGCAAATACACATATTAATAAGAGCAGAGACTGTCAATTAATTTTAATCATAATCTCCCCATACTGATTTTCAGCAGATTTTAAAAACAACTGCTCATTGTATCGGAGTTTGAGGGGAGACTTTTTAGAAGTATATAAAATATAGAAATAGATTGGGTAACCCCAGAGTCTCTTGCCCAGAGTACGGGAATCAAGAACCAGAGGACATAGGTTTAAAGTGAGAGGGGAAGATTTAATAGAAACCCGAGGGGTAACTAATTTTTTACACACAATGTAAGGCGTATGGAATGAGCTGCCAGAGGAGGTTGTTGAGGCAGGTACTAACGCAAAATTTAAGAAACATTTAGACAGGTACATGGATAGGATAGGATTAGAGGGATGTGGGCTAAACGCAGGCAGATGGAAGTAGTGGAAATAGGACATGTTGTCGGAGTGAGCAAGTTGGGCCGAAGGGCCTGTTTTCACGCTGTATGACTCGACAATTATGAGAAGCATAGATATGGCAGACAGCCAGAACCCTCATCTCACGGTGCAAATGTTTAACATTGGAAGGTGCAGCTACAAGATGAGCGGGGGAAAGTTTAATGGAGATGTGAGGGGCAAGTTTTTTCTATACAGAGTGCTGGGTATTTTGAACGCATTGCCAGGGGTAGGGGCAGATGTAGATATGATAGTGGTGTTTAAGAGAGGCTATTGGATAGGCACATGGAAGTGTAGTGAATAGAGAGATGTGGACATGTACAAGTAGCTGAGACCAGTTTAACTCGGCATCATGGTCGGCACAAACATCGTGGGCCGAAGGGCCCGTTACTATACTGTTCTATGTATTCCATTCTTTTCGATGAATACAAATTTCTACACTTGGCAAAGGGAACAGAACATTCTGTGCACATCTCATTACAATAACTTCAAAAATCCAGCAGACCATTGACAAAGTGACTTACTGAAGCAATTCAACTACATCCTCCAAAATGTATTCTTTCACAGGGAAGGTAAATCCTGGGATATGCAGCATGGGACAGTTGCCTGCAGGAAAACATAGCAAATAATAATTATGAACAAAATATTTACCCACCGTAACAATTAGTTACAAAGATACACTGTCTCTAGAAAGACACAAAGTGCTGGAGTAAATCAGCTGGTCAGGCAGCAACTCTGAAGGGCATGAATAGGTAACATTTCTGGTCTGGACCCTTCTTTAGACTGACCAATCTTGTTCTCAAGAGATGCTGCCTGACCCACTGAGTTACTCCAAGACCGTGTGTATCTTTTCTCTGTCAACCAGCACCCGCAGTTGCTTGTATCTCCATTCCATTGCCTGCATGCTACCGAGAGCTGTTCATGTTGGAGTATCTATATACTAAAACTCTCGTTTGTTTGTTTGTTCCTGAAATACAGCCAAAATGGCACACGGTAGCGTGACAATTTTAGGCCCACCCTATTCACCGTTGTCCCTTTGGTGCTAATGGAAGAAGTTTCATTGAAATCGGTGTTATATGTTTTAAGTTATTCCCATTTAAAAGTTTAAATCTATACCCTAGGGAGGAAGGGCGGAGGGAAGGTGAAGGTGGAGGGAAAGGGGGAAGAGGGAAGGGGGAAGAGTGAGGGGGGAGGGGGAGGGGAGGGGGAAGGGGAGGGGGAAGAGTGAGGGGGAAGAGTGAGGGGGAAGAGTGAGGGAGAAGGGGGAGGAGTGAGGGGGAAGGGGGAGGGAGGGAGGGAGAGGGGAGGGGGGAAGGTGCAGGAGAGGTTTGGGCCCAACAGTCCACTTGGTCTAGTATTCCTCAAAACTGTCACAATTGAATATGTTTCTGAATGATACTCACTCTGATCCTGAAATAATTTGGGTCAGGTTACATGAGAACAGCAATAAAGGCTAGCAAATGTTAAACTCAAGTGAGCCGTGTCTATAACTACAGTGGAGTATCCATGAACTTTTATGCAAGATCTCAATGTCCCCAACTGCCCCGTACAACGATGGCCAGGATTCCAAATGCAGAGGTTGAATTACTATTGACTATTCTCTTTTGTAAATTTCATTGTACCCACAGACATTAACACAGGCAGTTCCCATGTTATGCAAGGGGTCCATGCCTGTCAATTTCTTCATAAGTCAGAAACACAAGTCTGAGAATGCTGATGCATGCAGTGAATCCCAGACCAGTGGCAGGCCATGCACACTGCAAGAAGGTATCCAGAATGGAGATGACTGGGTAATTTCAATGTTAGTCAAACTAGATAGCGACACTGTCCCAGTCTGAAGAAGGGTCCCGACCCAAAGCGTCACCTGTCCATGTTTCCAGAGATGCTGCTTGACCCGCTGAGTAACTCTAGCACTTTTGTGTCCTTTTATTCAGGACCATTCTTCAAACGGAAGGCTTCCAACCTAAAATGTCACCTATCCATCCTATCCAGCACAGATGCTGCCTGACCCATTGAGTTAAACCAATACTTTGATATATTTGGCTTTATTTGGTGTTCGCTGGACTGCTGCCTACCATCTGCCCACCACACTGCGACTAAATAGGTGACAGTGCTAGCAGTAGACAGCAATCCAACAGGTTGAGATTCCACTGGAGTTTTTCTATTCCACTCACCGAAGTACACTGAAAATTGATCAGCATTTAGAGTTGCGCTCATTAGTATCACTCTTAAATCTGATCTGAAGGCCAGAATGTCCTTCACAATGGTCATCAGTACGTCCGACTGTAAGCTCCTCTCGTGAACCTCATCCAGAACAAGGTGACTGATGGTGGACAAAAGACTGGAAAGAGATTTTTAAATCTGTTAACAAGACCAGAGTTTGTGAAAATAAATTGGAACTTGACAAGTTAAGGTCATTTGCAACTTTATTTTCTTGCAATGGCTAACAAGGGAAATCAAGGATAGTATTAAAACAAAAGATGAAGCATACAGATTAGCCAGAAAAAGTAGCATACCAGAAGACTGGGAGAAATTCAGAGTCCAGCAGAGGAGGACAAAGGGCTTAATTAGGAAAGGGAAAATAGACTATGAGGGAAAAATGGCAAGGAACATAAAAACAGACTGCAAAAGCTTTTATAGATATGTCAAGAGAAAAAGATTAGTTAAGGCAAATGTAGGTCCCTTGCAGTCGGAAACAGGTGAATTGATCATAGGGAACAAGGAGATGGCAGACCAATTGAACAAATACTTTGGTTCTGTCTTCACTAAGGAAGACATAAACCGTCTGCCGGAAATAGCGGGGGACCGGTGGTCTAATGAGATGGAGGAACTGAGGGAAATCCAGGTTAGTCGGGAAGTGGTGTTAGGTAAATTAAATGGATTAAAGGCAGATAAATCCCCAGGCCCAGATAGGCTGCATCCCAGAGTGCTTAAGGAAGTAGCCTCAGAAATAGTGGATGCATTAGTGATAATTTTTCAAAACTCTTTAGATTCTGGAGTAGTTCCTGAGGACTGGAGGGTAGCTAATGTGAGGGAGAGAGAAAACGGGGAATTATAGACCAGTTAGCCTAACATCGGTAGTGGGGAAAATGCTAGAGTCAGTTATTAAAGATGTGATAGCATCACATTTGGAAAGTGGTGAAATCATCGGACAAAGTCAGCATGGATTTATGAAAGGCAAATCATGTCTGACGAATCTTATAGAATTTTTCGAGGATGTAACTAGTAGAGTGGATAAGGGAGAACCAGTCGATGTGTTATATCTGGACTTTCAGAAGGCCTTCGACAAGGTCCCACATAGGAGATTGGTGTACAAACTTAAAGCACACGGTATTGAGGGTTCAGTTTTGAGGTGGATAGAAAATTGGTTGGCGGACAGGAAGCAAAGAGTAGGAATAAACGGGTCCTTTTCGGAATGGCAGGCAGTGACTAGTGGGGTACCGCAAGGCTCAGTGCTGGGACCCCAGTTATTTACAGTGTATATTAATGATTTGGACGAGGGAATTGAATACAACATCTCTAAGTTTGCGGATGACACGAAGCTGGGTGGAAGCTGCGAGGAGGATGCTAGGAGGCTGCAGAGTGACTTGGATAGATTAGGCGAGTGGGCAAATGCATGGCAGATGCAATATAATGTGGGTAAATGTGAGGTTATCCACTTTGGCGGCAAGAACAGGAAAGCAGAGTATTACCTGAATGGTGACCGATTGGGAGAAAGGGAGATGCAACGTGACCTGGATGTCATGGTGCACCAGTCATTGAAAGCAAGCATGCAGGTGCAGCAGGCAGTGAAGAAAGCGAATGGTATGTTGGCATTCATAGCAAGAGGATTTGAGTTTAGGAGCAGGGAGGTTCTGCTGCAGTTGTACAGGGCCTTGGTGAGACCGCACCTGGAGTATTGTGTGCAGTTTTGGTCTCCTAACCTGAGGAAAGACGTTCTTGCCTTAGAGGGAGTACAGAGAAGGTTCACCAGATTAATCCCTGGGATGGCGGGACTTGCATATGAGGAAAGACTGGATAGACTGGGCTTGTACTCGCTGGAATTTAGAAGACTGAGGGGGGATCTTATAGAAACATATAAAATTCTTAAGGGGTTGGAGAGGCTAGATGCGGGAAGATTGTTCCCGATGTTGGGGGAGTCCAGAACCAGGGGTCACAGCTTAAGGATAAGGGGGAAGTCTTTTAGGACCGAGATGAGAAAACATTTCTTCACACAGAGAGTGGTGAGTCTGTGGAATTCTCTGCCACAGAAGGTAGTTGAGGCCAGTTCATTGGCTATATTTAAGAGGGAGTTAGATGTGGTCCTTTTTGCTAAAGGGATCAGGGGGTATGGAGAGAAGGCAGGTACAGGCTACTGAGCTGGATGATCAGCCATGATCATATTGAATGGCGGTGCAGGCTCGAAGGGACGAATGGCCTACTCCTGCACCTATTTTCTATGTTTCTATGTTTCTATACGAAAATGTGCAGCAATTTACCATTTAAATGCATACTTACGTATCGGATTGGAGCCACTGGAGGATAATTCCGGTGGTGCAGTACAAAATGGAGCCTTGTTTGCGTGGGATGCGACTGAAAAGCATGAACAGTGAAAAAATTAGCAGAATAGCAAAATATTACGCTCCAGCCCACCAATTATAAATCATGTTGCTCAGAACTGGGCATTCAATAACACTCGAGGCATTTATATATTCCCTTTAATGTTATTTCAAATTCCCCAAAACACTTCACAAATGGGAGTAAACTCGGAATGCCAACGCATAATTATTTAATGCCTTTAAGGAATAAGATTTCACAGAACAGTTCAGAGGCTTCAAGACGAGAAAGATTTTTCAAATCCAAAGACGTACAGGTATGTAGGTAAATGGGCTTGATATAAGTGTAAATTGTCCCCAGTGTGTGTAGGATAGTGTGAATATGCGGGGTTCGCTGGTCGGTGCGGACTCGGTGGGCCGAAAGGCCTGATTCCGTGCGATACCTCTAAACCAAAACTAAAGTCAAAGGAGGAGACATTAGGACAAGCTTCCCAATTAAGGAAAGTTGCGAGCAGAATTTTAAAGGGGAACAGCGATAGGCAGGGAATTCCAGGCTTAATCAATTGAAGTCATGGTCACCAATAGCAGAGTGAACCAAATGAGGGATGATGGAACACTGTCAATTTGGAGGATTACAGGGCAGGAAAAGAAATTAAGGCTAGTTTAATAGCAAAGAACATTTGACAGATTTAATGAGGTTTCATATATAATTTTCATACAAACCAATCAATTGGCAGCAGATACGGGGTCATAGAGTCAGAGTGTAACAGTGTGGAAACAGGCCCTTAGGACCAACTTGCCCTCACCGGCCTACATACCCCAGCTACACTAGTCCCACCTGCCAGCATTTGGTCCTTATCCCTCCAACCCTATCCTATCCATGCACCTGTCTGTTTCTTAAATGTTAGGATAGACCTTGCCTCCTCTGGCAGCTTGTTCCATACATCCACCACCCTTTGTGTAAATGAGTCACCCCTCAGATTCCTATTAAATCTTTTCCCCTTCACCTTAAACCTATGTTCACTGGTCCTCAATTCACCTACTCTGGGCAAGAGACTCTGGGCAAGAGACTCTGTGCATCTACCCGATCTATTCCTCTCATGATCTTATACACCTCATCCTCCTGCGCTCCAAGGAATAGAGTCCCAGCCTATTCAACCTCTGGCTATAGCTCAGACCTTCTAGTCCTGGCAACATCCTCGGAAATCTTCTCTGTACCTTTCCAGCTTGACAACATCTTTCCTATAACACGGGACCCAGAACTGAACACAATACTTTAAATGCTGCCTCACCAACGTCTTACACAACTGCAACATGACCGTCCAACTTCGATACTCATTACTCTGGCTGACGAAGCCAATGTGCCAAAAGCCTTTTTGACCACCCGATCTACCTGCTACTCCACCTTCAGGGAACAATGCACCTGCACTCCTAGATCCCTCTGCTCTACAACACTACACAGAGTCCTACCATTCATTGTATAAGTCCTGCCCACGTTAGACTTCCCAAAATAGAACACCTCACATTTTTCTGCATTAACTTCCATCAACTGTTCCTCAGCCCACACGGCCATTTGATCAAGATCCTGCTGCAATTTTTCACAACCATCTTCACCATCTGCAAAACCACCCACTTTTATCATAACTAATATGTAGCTGTAGTTAAAGAAGCTGTAGTTACGATGAACACTAGTTTATTTTGGTTTATTATTGTCAAGTGTACTGAGGTACAAGCCAATTAATTGGCAGCAGATACCACAACTGATATGTAGCTGTATATCGGATTGCCGGTGTGTGCAAGTTAAAGTACAATGATAGTTCAAAGGTCTCCCATGAGGTAGATGGGAGGTCAGGACCGCTCTCAAGCTGGTGAGAAGACAGTTCAGTTGCCTGATAACAGCTGTGAAGAAACTGTCCCTGAATCTGAAGGTGTGCGTTTTCATACTTCTGTACCTCTTGCCTGATGGAGAGGGGAGAAGAGGGAGTGGCTGGTCCTTGGTTATGCTGGTGGCCTTGCCAAGGCAACGTGATGTGTAGGTGGAGTCAATGGAAGGGAGGCTGGTTTGTGTGATGATCTGGGTCGCGTCCACGATTGTTTGAACTTCTACGGATGAGGACTTGGATCAAGGGAAGGCCCGAACTAGTAACTGCAGTGCAGCTCACCAACTTCTCCAATTATAACAGCTGCCAAGTGGAGAGCACGAGTGGGAAGAGTGCTTTGTTTAAAGACAGGTGCGAACACTACTGAGTACAACACTATTGAATGTAAAGACACTGAGATTGTATGAAATGTTTTTTGCACTGTTTTTTATTTTGTATATATTATTTTACCATGAATAAAACCATGAAGCTGCCACTAAGCTAAAAAAAAGATGTCATTAAGCTGGAAAGAGTGCAGAGAAGATTTATGAGGATGTTACCAAGACTCGAGGCCTGAGCTATAAGGAGTAGTTGAGCAAGCTAGGACTATATTCCTTGGAGTACAGGTTAAGCAGAGATCTTTTAAATGTGTATAAAATCATGAGGGGAATTAATAGGGTGAATGCACAGAGTCTTTTATGGGATAAGGGAATCAAGATTCAGTGGACAGTTTTAAGATGAGACGGGAAAGATTTAATAGGAACCCGAGGGGCAGGTTTCTCATTCAGCGAATGGTTGGTATCTGGAACGAACTGCCAGAAGAGTTGAAGCAGCTACAATAACAACATTTTAAAGCACAGACAGGTATACGGATAGGAAACGTTTAGAGGGATGTGGGCCAAATACAGGCAAATGGGACTAGAGTCGAATAGCGTGGAAACAGGCTGACCAACATGCCCCATTTAAACTAGTCCCACCTGCCTGCATTTGGCCCATATCCCTCTAAACCCTTCCTATCCTAGCCATGTGCCTGTCTAAATGTTTTTTAAACATTGCGATCGTACCTGCCTCAACTACCTCCTCTGTCAACTCGTTCCCATACCTACCCTTTGTGTAAAACTGTTGCCCCTCAGTTTCCTGTTAAATCTCCCCCCCCTCACCTTAAAACGATGTCCTCTGGTTCGTGATTCACCTACGCTGGGTAAAATATAGCACAGAAACAGGCCCTTCAGCCCACTGAGTCGACACTGACCATTGATCATCCGATTACATTAGTTCTATGTTATCCTACGTTCACATCCACTTCCTACACACTAGGGGAAATTTACAGAAGCCGATTAACCTAGAAACCTGCATATCTTTGGGATATGGGAGGAAACCAGAGCACCCGGAAGAAACCCACGTGGTCACAGGGAGAACATGCAAGCTCCACACCGGAAGCATTCGAGGTCAAGATTGCACCCACGTCACTAGCGCTGTGAGGCGGCGGCTCTATCAGCTGCACCATTACGCCGCCCCTTATGCTGCATTTCCAATAATTATAACAGCAACCTATATATGTATAGTGGTTTTAACAAAGTAAATTTCCCTCAGGCACTTCACAGCAAATTTACCATAATCACTGCACTTAAAAAAAAAGGGTACTTCATTTGTTGCAAAGCACTCGTATAGTCCTGAGTTTAAGAAAGACGGCCTAAAAATTATGTCCTTCCATCACATTGTTTGCAATATATAGTTTTGATTTCTGGTTGGCCACAGATGGCGGTGGAAGCCAAGAAATTGGGTATTTTTAAGGCGGAGATTGACAGATACTTGATTAATAAGGGTGTCAAGGATTATGGAGAGAAGGCAGGAGAATAGGGTTGAGAGGGAAAGATAGAACAGCTATGATTGAGTGGCGGAGCACACTTGATGGGCCGAATGGCCTATGACTTAGGAATTTATAGATATTTATGTATGCATGCCCAGAGCCCAGTTAGCTAACTCAAGATCAATAAACCAAATATGTGGGACTCAACCCGAAACGTCACCAATTCCTTTTCTCCAGAGATGCTGCCTGGCCCGCTGAGTTACTTCAGCATTCTGTATCTTTCTATGGTACTGGCAGAAGCAGCTGAAGAAACAAGACAAATATAACATGCCTTCACAACATGAAGACAATGCAATTAATCTTGGTTAATCTGTTCAAAATTCACTGAAGTGAAGTTAGTTACTTGGTGCGTGGAACAAGCATTTTTAACTACAATTTATCCAATTGAATTGAGGTGTTAGTGACAGCTTGGAGGAATAAAAAGGATCAAATATAGCTCTGCAAAAAGGTGTCATTATGGCACAGGAAGAAGAATGAAAGGCAAGTATGTGTTGCTCGTGAGAAGCAAGCATTCAGAATCTAAGAATCTCTACATTTAAATAGATACTAGGCGCAAGGTTGAGCAGAAATTATTTTAAAACGTTTTCATTCCGATTCCTGGTTTATGACAATATCTATCACACAAGCAGCGTGAGGTTTATCTGGCAACGGATATATTGTATTTTGAGTGTTCACTGTATTTTATGCTTCTGACATTACTATTGTGTCTTTGTTTCATAGAAGTGGTTATACCTGTAAATGTTTAGGGGCCTCCGAGTTTGTGACAAGCTAGATGCAAATATTCTGAGGACACAAAGGACTGCAGATGCTTGAATCATGAGTAAATCAAAAAGGACTGGAGAACTCATTGGGTCAAGAGGCACCTTTGGAGGACATGGATGGGCATAATTTTTGGGGAGAATTCTTCAGAGTCTGAAGACCAAAACAATGTCTATCCGTGTCCTCGAGAGATGCTGCCTGACTCGCTGTGTTAGCAAGCACTTCATGTTTTACCCTCCATAGATGCTTTCTGACTCACTGAGTTCCTCCAGCAGTATGTTTTACTCAAGATTCAAGCATCTACAATTTCTCATGACTCCATCTATGGAAGGAATGGACAGACCACCGGACAGAAGGACCCCGACCCTGAAACATACTCTGTTCATTAGCTCCCACAAATGCTCCTCCAGCACTTTGTGTTTTACTCAAATATTCTGGGCGGGGGGAAGGGGGGGAAGGGGGTGTCACTAAAACATTAAACACAGCTGCAATCACCAAAATGGGTGCAAGGGAATTTATGTATGGATCCAATCCATCCCATTTGCCGTTTTCCCTTTGAGCATATCAACCAGCTCATAAAACATCAAAGGAACCAGATAAACCAAAATGGTAAGACATTCATGTCATGGTAAAGTTACAGATTTAACTTAAGACATGACAGAAATACTACTCATCAGCTAACCTCTTCTGATATTCCTTCCTTCTCTCCATTCCTTCTCTCCAGAGATGCTGCCTATCCCGCTGAGTTACTCCAGTATTTTATGTCTATCTTTGATTTAAACCAGCATCTGCAGTTCCTTTCCACACACTTTTCTGATAGAGAATGGATAGGCGGCTTTTTGGGTCGGGACCTTTCTTCAAACCGACCCAAAACACTGCCCTTCCATTCCCTCCACAGATATTGCCTGATCCGCTGTTACTCCAGCACTTTTGCTCAAGATTTCAACACATGCAGTTCCTTGTGTCTCTTCTGCAAGAGATGAGAAGCAGCTGATACTGACCTCTGTAACCGGATCTGGTAGCCAGTACTGTTTCCTTCGCCACAGGCTTCAGCTCTTTCTGCCGCCACTCTCTCAGCGATCTGAAGGTGCAAAAATGATCAGGCCATTTAGTCTGACACTGGGCTATGTATGCATCTAATCTATTAGACTTTAGAGATTTAGACTTTAGAGATACAGCGCGGAAACAGGCCCTTCTAACCACTGAGACTGCGCCGATCAGCGATCACCCCATACACTGACACTATCCAACACACTAGGGTCTACCGAAACGAATCAACCTACAAACCTGTACGTCTTTGGAATATGGAAGGAAACCAGAGCACCCGGAAAAAAACCACACAGCCATAGAAAAAAGATACAATCAACACCCGTTGGCCGGATCAACCCCGAGTCTTTGGCGCTGTGAAGCAGCAACTCTACCGTTGTGGCGCTGAGCCACCTGACCCCCTGTTTAACAACTTTTGTTCCATGTTCTTTGATCAACAAAAATCTGTTCTCTCAGATGCAATTAACTCTCAACATCTGCTGCCTATCAGGGGAATTAGGTTGAGAGGGAAAGATACATCAGCCATGATTGAATGGCAGAGTAAACTTGATGGACCGAGCGGCCTAATTCTACTCCTAGAACGTATGCGTTTTCACACTTCTGCAGCTCTTGCCTGATGAGAGGTGGGAGAAAACGGAGTGACTGTGGTGGGACTTGTCCTTGATTATGCTGGTGGCCAGCAGGTGATGAGAGTCCAGAATGTTAGATTAAGATATTTGAAAGCTCACCATCTCTTTCATCCGTAAATGATTAAAGATGTTACAGAACATGCTGCACTCTAGGATAGCAAAGCTGGTTTTCTCTCTCTCTCCCCCCCCCATCCCATTTAGATACTTGTAGCAGAACCCACATGAATAATTAAAAGCACAAAAACATTGAATTGAAGCATTACTACTTCACAAAACAGATCAGCTTTCAATTTTTTTGGCAAGTCATTTAAAAATGTCCTTGCTGCTGCATGTTCTCATTATCCTGCTGCAATTCCTCAATAATGTGTATAGAAAGGAACTGCAGATGCTGGTTTATATCATAGACACAAAATTCTGGAGTAACTCAGCGGGTCAGGCAGCATCTCTGGGGAAAATAGATAGGTGACATTTCAGGTCGGGACCCTTCTTCAGACTGATTCTAAGAGGTGAAGAACTCCGAAGAATCAACCTCAGAAGTAATTCTTCCTTACCCCATCTTTCTTTATTCTGAAACAATGCCTGATAATTCTAATACTCCACAAAAAGTTCCTGTCCAGTTCCTTAGAACCTTGTACATATCAAGGAGTCCGAAGAAGGTCCCCAACCCAAAATGCCACCTATCCATGTTCTCCAGAGATGCTGCCTGACCCGCTAAGTTACTCCAGCACTTTGTGGTTTTAATTTGTAAACCAACATGACCAATTCCTCAGGAGCGCCCCTCCCCCCTCCCCCCCCCCCCCCTCCCCCGGGGCAAGAAAGTTGAAGGTGGCCGGCCGAGGAGAGGGACGACAGTTCATGGGATGACCAGATGGAGGCGACGGCTGCAAAGGGTCTTTATCCTTGATTCAGAGTTCTTCACCTTTGGGAATTACTACTGAATTCCCTTGCTTCGTGTCACAATATTTTACCCAGTGGCATTTTTAGTTTTAGAGATACAGTGCGGAAACAGGCCCTTCGGTCCACCGAGTCCAACCCGACCAGCAATCCCCGAACACCACCACTATCCTATACACACTAGGGTCAATTTACAATTTTACCAAAGCCAATTAACCTACAAACCGGTATGTCTTTAGAGAGTGGGAGGAATCCGGAGCACCCGGAGAAAACCCACGCAGATCATGGGGAGAACGTGTAACCTCTGTACAGAGAGCCCCCATAGTCACGATCGAAACCGGGTCTCTGGCACTGTAAGGCAGCAACCGCTGCGCCACACCATATTAACCAGACGAGTCAGCGGCCGAAGAATCGCAAAGTAAAGGGACTTACAGAGATGGCACTGATCCGACGAGGCTGGGTGCATATAACCCTGCACAGAGAGCCCATTCCTTTCTCAATGTAGTCGTCCAGAATGAACTGGGTCACCTGCGTGGTTTTCCCACAACCTGTTTCTCCACTGATGACAACCACCTGGTTCGATTTGATCAGGTCAACCAACTCCTGCAATGCAGATTTTGCAAAAAGGTCAGTAAAAGATTACACCCGAGAAATTATCCTGTTGAGCTGTCAATGTCCCTAGTTTTCTATTACAATATGAGGAAAAATATCATGTCATATTGGCCACTGGCTTTTGCTTTCTACTTCAATTCCCATTTTGTATATAAAATGATGAGGGGCATAGGATAGAGTGTCATAGAGCCTTTTTCCTCAGGGTAGAAATGTCCAACACTATAGGGCAAAACTATAAGATGAAAGTTTAATGGAGATGTGTGGGGCAAGGTTTTTATTTACATGGAGAGTTGGCAGTTTCATCCCCTCTCTTGATACTCAGCTACAGCTCAATATTACTACTACTATAGATATAATACAGAACAATTCAGCACAAGAATGGGCCGTTTCGCCCACGTTTGTGCCAAATATGATGTTGTTAAACTGATCTTATCTGTGTGTATATGATCCATATTCCTCTATTCTCTGCATTTCCATGGGCCTATATAACAGACAAAGACCATTATTGTGTCGGCCTCCACCACCACCCCTGGCAGCGTGTTCCAGGTCCCCACGACACTGTGAAAAAACTTCCCCACACATCTCCATTAAAAACTTTACTCCTCCGACCGTGCAGCTATGCTCTCTAGTGTTAATAATAATAATACATTTTATTTATATAGCGCTTTTCATATACTCAAAGACGCTTTACAGAGATTTTGAGAACATAGGGAAATTAATAAATAGATAAATAAGTAAATAAATAAATGAACAGAGAAAGGAGACAGTAGGTGAGGTGACCTTCAGTGGTTGAAGGCAGTACTGAACAGGTGAGACTTCAGCGATGTTTTGAATGTGGTGAGTGTGGGGGAGTCTCTAACGGTTTGGGGTAGTGAGTTCCATAGGGTGGGAGCAGCGATGGAGAAAGCCCTGTCCCCCCAGGATCTGAGTTTAGTCCGGATGTGGGGGGATAGGAGATTGGCAGCGGCAGAGCGGAGGGTGCAGGTGGGAGTGTGCCTGTGGAGGAGGTCGGTCAGGTAGGATGGGGCCAGGTTATGGAGGGCTTTGTAGGTTATGAGGAGGATTTTGTACTGGATTCTCTGGGGGATGGGGAGCCAGTGGAGTTTATAAAGGACGGGGGTGATATGGTCACGGATCGAGGTGTGTGTGAGTAGACGGGCAGCGGAGTTTTGAATGTATTGAAGTTTATTGATGATTTTTGAGGGTGCGCCATAGAGGAGGCTGTTGCAGTAGTCCAGACGGGAGGTGATGAAGGCGTGGATGAGGGTTTCTGCAGCTGTGGAGAGGGATGGACGGAGACGGGCAATGTTTTTGAGGTGGAAGAAGGCTGTCTTTGTGATGTGTTTGATGTGTTTGTCGAAGGAGAGGGTTTGATCAAGGATGATTCCAAGATTCCGGATGTGAGGTGAGGTGGATACTGGGAGACCATCAATGTTGAGGATGAAGTTTTGGGTGGATTTGGTGAGCATTTTTGGACCAATGATGATGATTTCAGATTTGTTGCAATTGAGTTTGAGGAAGTTTGATTGAAGCCAAGATTTTATTTCAGTAATGCAGTTTGTCAGTGTAGAGTGTGTGGTGGAGGAGATTGACTTGGTGGAGATGAGGAGCTGGATATCATCGGCGAAGCAGTGGAAGTTGAGACCATGACGGCGGATTAATTGACCAAGGGGGAACAGGTAGAGGATGAAGAGGAGGGGGCCAAGGACTGAGCCTTGGGGGACACCTTGGGGGAGGGGAGCGGTGGGGGATTTACAGTTGTTAATGGAGTTAACAACTTACAGTTGTGTTGGACATCTCCTCCCTGGGAAAGTCTCTGACTGCCTACCTTATCTATGCCGCTCCTGATTTTATGTACAAAATTATTGTCAAAAGAGCTGCAGCATCAGATGCCACTCCAAAGATCCCAGTCTGGCTGATTGACACAGAAAGACTGGACTAATGGAGGTGCTGTTGTCAATCAAATAAAACAACGGATGAAGATAAAATATCCAGGCATCCCTGGATGTCCCAGCTAATAATCATCCCTCACTTAACTCTTCTGGGAGCAACTGCTCCGGCTACTGACATTTGTGCCCACCTATTCACACCAGTTTTATGTCAACCCACTTGTCATCCACCCCTTAGTTTAGTTTATTGTCACAAGTACCAAAGTACAGAGAAAGGTTTTTTGCTGCGTGCTATCCATTCAGCTGAAAGACAATAAATGATTACAATCGAGCCACCCACAAGGTGCAGATACAGGATAAAGGGATTAACGTTCCGTGCAAGATAAAGTCCAGTGAAGGCCGATTAAAGATAGGGGCAATTTAACGGAGGCGAATTAACCTACAGGCCAGCTGTCTATGGGGTGTGGGAGGAAACCGGAGTACCTGGAGGAAGCACAGGGAAAACGTGCAAACCCCACACAGACAGCACCCGAGGTCAGGATCGAACCCAGGGTTCTATCCCTCAATGTAATTATAACGTGGTCCTTTGTTCGATTATGAAATCCAGTCCTGGAAACAGCAGATTGAATGTAAAAGGAGAACGTAACAAGCAAAAGCAGTTACTCTAACTGGAAGAGTCAGTGGTTGATGCAAAGATATTATTCATTCACCCATTTATCCATGCACTGCGCTGTCAAATCCAGAAAGCCTGCTGATACTGCAGCCTCTTTAGAACGACCTGCTGAGTGACATTTTCATTAATGTGGTCACAGCTCTGCATTGATCGATGGGGCAGGGACAATTTGTTATCTCTGAGATCAGCAGAAATCTGCTAATAGCTAAATCCCATTGAGAAATGTAAGTTTGTAGTTTTCCGAGCAACTGGCCTTAGTTTTGGCAGCGGCCGCCATCAAATATCCATCTTGCGAGCAAGTCAAGGGTCAGGAGCGTTTAATTGTCGAATGTACCGACAACAGAACAATGACATTCTTACTTGCAGCAGCTTATTTACACAGTACACTGAACGCCACACAGAGTCAAGCAGAGGAGAGGGATGCCGGTTCTCGGGCCAATCCGATCAAAGGTGACGGAGAGTGGGGCTTACGGAGCCTGGGGCCGACAGGGATCGGGCGCCACTTCAGTAGACCGAGCGCGCGGGCAGACCGGACTTTGGAAATGGTGCCAAAACATGGCACGGTAGCGCAGCGGTAGAGTTGCTGCTTTACAGCGAATGCAGCGCCGGAGACTCAGGTTCAATCCTGACTACGGGTGCTGCACTGTAAGGAGTTTGTACGTTCTCCCCGTGACCTGCGTGGGTTTTCTCCGAGATCTTCGGTTTCCTCCCACACTCCAAAGACGTACAGGTATGTAGGTTAATTGGCTGGGTAAATGTAAAAATTGTCCCTAGTGGGTGTAGGATAGTGTTAATGTGCGGGGATCACTGGGCGGCACGGACTTGGAGGGCCGAAAAGGCCTGTTTCCGGCTGTGTATATATGATATGATATGATATGGCGGCACCCGCATATGTAAATATGCAAAATGAATTTTGTGGTGGGGTTGCAGATGTGATAAATAAAGCGCCTTTGAACCATTAATGTATTCACACAGGGCAGAGAGCATCCCTTAGCACTGTCGCTAAATGCACATTACCAACTGGAAACAAGCTTCAGCTCAACTTGGAGGGGAACTTGAACAGCGAGTCAGGCAGCATCAGTAGAGAGAAACGGACAGACGACGTTTTGGATTGGGATCCTTCTTTAGACTTGTGTCTCCATGCAGTGCAACTGATTCATTTGCGACACCCATCTCATCTTGTGTTTCTTCAGATTTTGACCGACTACAGATTTATGAACAGTACAATTATTTTTAAATCCAAAATTTACCACGTGGATAAAAAGTCATCAACATCCTCCTTTGTACTTCCAGAAATAATCCAGCTTGTATATCTCAGCAGATAGAAGAAACTGCAGGTGCAAAAACAACGTGCTGGAGGAACTCAGTGAGTCAGGCAGAATCTGGGGGGGGGGGGGATTGCTTTGGGTCTTCAGACTGAAGACTGGTCCCAACCGAAACATTGCTTGTCCATTCCCTCCACAGATGCTGCCTGACCCGCTGAGTTCCTTCAGTACTTTGCATTTTGTATATTTCTGCATTGTTTTACAATTCCAGCAAAATCATCCTTTACTGTCACTGGAATATTAGGATAGGGGAGGAGCGTCTGGCCATTGTTTTAAAAACCATTGATGCATAATTCCTACTCCCCAAACACTGAAGGCAGTTTAACGTTTCTATATTGTATAATTTTACTTTTTTTTTAAAAAGTCACTTACACGTTTCATGGAGTAGGAGGGGAGTTTTTCCCGAAATTTCTGAGAAAATAAAAAGAGAATAAAAAAGATCAATACAACACACAACGTTATTATTAACGTTTATAAGACACTCCACTGGTTTAAGTACAAATTGAGACACTAATTTTATGCATTTAGTCACATCGATAAGACAATGATGTTTGAATAGAAGCATCGCAAAAACAAGTAAATTCAAAAAAACGCAAACGTTGAAACAGACAAAACATCCAGGAAACACACAGTAGGTCAGGCAATGTCCATGGAAAGTAAAACTGTTAACATTTCACTCACTCAAAGACAGCGATTCAAATCAGCATTGAACTCAGAATAGTACAGCACAATAACAGGCCCTTTGGCCCACAACGCACATAATCCATATCCCTCCATCCACTGCATATCCACGTGTCTATCCAAAGGTTTCTTAAATGCCACTATCGTATCTGCCTCCACCACCACCCCCGGCAGCATGTTCCAGGCACCCACCACCTTCGATGTAAAGAAACTTGCCCTGCACATCACCTTCAAACTCTGCCCCATGTCATAACTCTGCTGCACCCTTTCCAGAGCCACATCCTTCCTGCAATGGGGCGACCAGAAATGCAAGCAATACAGCCTAATCAAAGCCATGTAAAGTTACATCATGACTTCTTGCCTCCTGCGTGGCAACAAATGAAAATTGTTTGAGATATAAATGCAACTAATTCTCTATTACACATTTCTTGTGCATCAATGATTACTTTCTGCAATCAATGGTAACCATTCCTTCAGGTACCTCGACACTTAATTCTACATCTGTCATCTTTATCTCTCTTTCCTCTTTTAAAATATTCATGTTTATGTTATAGGAAGGAATTAGGCCATTCAGCCCATCATGTCTATTCTGCCAATCAATCATGGCTGATATCTTTCCCTCTCAACCCCATTCTCCTGCCTTCTCCCCGTAACCCTTGACACCAATACTGATCAAGAATTTGTCATCTCCGCCATAACAATATCCATTGACCGCCTCCACAGTCGTCTGTGGCAATGAATTCCACAGATTCACCACCCTCTGACTAAAGAATTTCCTCCTCTTTTCTTTTCTAAAGGTGCATCCTTTTATGCTGAGGCTAAGACCTCTGGTGCGAGACTCTCCCACTAGTGGAAACCTCCTTTCCACATCCATTCTATCCAGGCCTTTCACTATTCGGTAAGTTTCAATGTCCCCCCCCCCCCCCCATCCTTCTAAACTCCAGCGAGTACAGGCCAAGTGTCGTCAAACATTCATCATATGTTAACCCAATCATCCTGAGATAATTCGCATAAACGTCCTCTGGACCCCCTCCAAAGCCAGCATGTTCTTCCTCCAGATATGGGGCCCATTCCCTGAACTACGTACAAACTCAGTACAGACAGTACCCGTAGTCGACCCCGGGTCTCTGGCACTGTAAGGCAGCAACTCTAACGCTGTGCCACCCTCTATTCATTCTTGACATCTTGGCACAAGTCTCAAGAGCAATACCTTCATCTCCAGGTATCTTGAACTGGTTGTCTTCTTCGCAAAGTCTTCCCTCAGCTCCTCATCCAAGAAGACATCCTGAGCAATGGCTTCAAAGAGGTACTCCAGGTCAGCGTTTGTCTCCGGTTTAACTTCTTTGTTGATGGAAGTGGAAGAACTTGAACTTCTATGAATGGGAATGGACAATTATGTCCAGAAAAAAAAAGAAATAACTGACCGTTAATAACAATAGAATCTGACTGCAGAGAGCAGCAACACGGATAATCAGTTAATCTACTTTATTCACA
Organism: Rhinoraja longicauda; assembly: GCF_053455715.1. NCBI lineage: Eukaryota > Metazoa > Chordata > Chondrichthyes > Rajiformes > Arhynchobatidae > Rhinoraja > Rhinoraja longicauda. The sequence goes on from NC_135965.1 coordinate 20,861,497, forward strand.
CTAGAACCAAAACAAATGAAGAAAATTAGCAGATTCAATGGCCCAAATTAAGAGTCACAGAAACTGTCCCAACTCATCCAGGTCAACCAAGGTTTTCTTGAGCTTTTCCCATTTAGGCCTGGATAGAGAGGATGCGGATAGGATGTTTCCATTAGTGGGAGAGCAGAGAACCACAGGGCATAGCCGCAAAATTAAAGGACTTACCTCTAGAAAGATAAGGAGGAATTTCATTCATCAGACCGATGTGAATCTGTGGAATGGGTTAGGTCTTAGGTCTCGAGTGATATGAATTTAGATTTTAGTTTAGTTTATTGCAATGTGTACCCAGGTACAGTGAAAAGCTTTTTGTTGCATGCTATCTATCCAGACAGCTGTAAGACTATACATGATTACAATTGAGCCGCCCACAGTGTACAGATCTAGATGAAGGGAATAACAAGATAAAGTCTAGTGAAGTCATAAGGTCATAAGTGATCGGAGTTTCATTCGTGATAGGAGCATCACTCATTTCTGGGATCATTCTTGTAAACCTCTTCTGGACCCTCAACCCTGAAGTGTAGATGGAGTCAATAGAAATAAGACTAGCTTACAAGGGACACCTTGGTCGATGTGGATGATTTGGCCTGAAGGGCCTGTTTCCATGTTGTACGACTCTCGATTCTACATGCTATGGTGGGACACTCTTGCAGATCTCATGTTTATATGCAAAGCATGCAACCAACTTACTTCCCATGCACTGCATGCAACCAATTTCTTTCCCAAGCTTCCACTTTGAAAATATTTATGTTTACCAACAGCAGTGCAAATCAATATTCAGTCATACTTCATTTCTACACTGAAATACTTTCCAAGTATACTAAAAAAAAAACAGAATCCTTGGACTGCTCACGTAAATCTGGGTTGACACTCATTTTAGAATGACAATTTTGTTTATTACCTAAATGTTATTTAACCTAGAATGTAGAAACAAGCACCTGTAGATGGCGGATTACAAAAGAAGTGCTGGAGTAACTCAGCAGGTCACGCAGCATCTCTGGAGAACATGGATAGGTGACGTTTTTAGTTGCGACCCTTCTTCAGACTCATTGTGGGGGTGTGGGGTAAGAAAGCTAGAAGAGAGGAGGGGTAGGACAAAGCTTGGCAGGTTACAAGGTGAACGCAGGTGAGGGTGAGGTTGATAGGCAGATGCCATAGATGTTTTTTAAATAGGTGCAAGACAAAAGGATTGAAGAGTTGCAAATTGTGAAGCCAGTATGTAGATGGAATTGGGAGGCGAAGAGGAAATTGGGTGGGAGCCCAGGTGGTGTACAAGGTGGGGGGGGGGGGGGGTGGGGGAAGGGTTTTGTTAGAAGTTACCTAAAATAGGAGACTAGATTGTTAACCTACTCTGCAGCTCCATTCTAACAATCTGTAGGGGTGTAAGGATAGCTATCTTTTACTACTATAAGTAAACATGGCACTTGGTCTACAACAGTGTGCTGCCTGGGCCACAGGGTGAGAAATATTGGTTCAGAGAAACATTGCTCAAGAGAAAAGCTACCCAAATTATCTCCAAGTCCATCACAAACTGCGGGAGGAACTCAGCAGGTCAGGGAACATTTGTGGAGGAAATTGTCAGACTGAACAAGGGTTTACAGTTGCAACATTGAACCAGGCCCCTCTGCCCAGAGTCCACACTGACCATCAATCATCTGTTCACACTAGTTCTATATTATCTCACTTTCACTCCCTACGGGCAATTTAGAGGCCAATTAATCTACAAACCCCCACGTCTTTGGTATGTGGGAGGAAACCAGAGCACCTGGAGAAAATTCACACGGTCACAGGGAGAACGTGCAAACTCCACACAGACAGCACCCGAGGACAGGATCGTAGTCAAGATCAGAATCAAACCCAGGTCTCTGGTGCTGTGAGGCAGCAGCTCTATCAGCTGCACAACTATAGACAATAGGTGCAGGAGTAGGCCATTCAGCCCTTCGAGCCAGCACCGCCATTCAATGCGATCATGGCTGATCACTATCAATCAGTACCCCGTTCCTGCCTTCTCCCCATACCCCCTCACTCCGCTATCCTTAAGAGCTCTATCCAGCTCTCTCTTGAAAGCATCCAACGAACTGGCCTCCACTGCCTTCTGAGGCAGAGAATTCCACACCTTCACCACCCTCTGACTGAAAAAGTTCTTCCTCATCTCCGTTCTAAATGGCCTACCCCTTATTCTCAAACTGTGGCCCCTTGTTCTGGACTCCCCCAACATTGGGAACATGTTATCTGCCTCTAATGTGTCCAATCCCCTAATTATCTTATATGTTTCAATAAGATCCCCCCTCATCCTTCTAAATTCCAGTGTATACAAGCCCAATCGCTCCAGCCTTTCAACATACGACAGTCCCGCCATTCCGGGAATTAATCTAGTGAACCTACGCTGCACGCCCTCCATAGCAAGAATATCCTTCCTCAAATTTGGAGACCAAAACTGCACACAGTACTCCAGGTGCGGTCTCACCAGGGCCCGGTACAACTGTAGAAGGACCTCTTTGCTCCTATACTCAACTCCTCTTGTTACGAAGGCCAACATTCCATTGGCTTTCTTCACTGCCTGCTGAACCTGCATGCTTCCTTTCATTGACTGATGCACTAGGACACCCAGATCTCGTTGAACTCCCCCTCCTCCTAACTTGACACCATTCAGATAATAATCTGTTTTCTATTCTTACTTCCAAAGTGAATAACCTCACACTTATCTACATTAAACTGCATCTGCCATGTATCCGCCCACTCACACAACCTGTCCAGGTCACCCTGCAGCCTTATTGCATCTTCCTCACAATTCACACTACCCCCCAACTTAGTATCATCTGCAAATTTGCTAATGGTACTTTTAATCCCTCCGTCTAAGTCATTAATGTATATCGTAAATAGCTGGGGTCCCAGCACCGAACCTTGCGGTACCCCACTGGTCACTACCTGCCATTCCGAAAGGGACCCATTTATCCCCACTCTTTGCTTTCTGTCTGTTAACCAATTTTCTATCCATGTCAGTACCCTACCCCCAATACCATGTGCCCTAATTTTGCCCACTAATCTCCTATGTGGGACCTTGTCGAAGGCTTTCTGAAAGTCGAGGTACACCACATCCACTGACTCTCCCTTGTCAATTTTCCTAGTTACATCCTCAAAAAATTCCAGTAGATTTGTCAAGCATGATTTCCCCTTCGTAAATCCATGCTGACTCGGAACGATCCCGTTACTGCTATCCAAATGCTCAGCAATTTCGTCTTTTATAATTGACTCCAGCATTTTCCCCACCACTGATGTCAGACTAACTGGTCTATAATTACCCGTTTTCTCTCTCCCTCCTTTCTTAAAAAGTGGGATAACATTTGCTATCCTCCAATCCACAGGAACTGATCCTGAATCTATAGAACATTGAAAAATGATCTCCAATGCTTCCACTATTTCTAGAGCCACCTCCTTAAGTACTCTGGGATGCAGACCATCAGGCCCTGGGGATTTATCAGCCTTCAGTCCCATCAGTCTACCCAAAACCATTTCCTGCCTAATGTGGATTTCCTTCAGTTCCTCCATCACCCTAGGTTCTCCAGCCCCTAGAACATTTGGGAGATTGTGTGTATCTTCCTCAGTGAAGACAGATCCAAAGTAACGGTTTAACTCGTCTGCCATTTCTTTGTTCCCCATAATAAATTCCCCTGCTTCTGTCTTCAAGGGACCCACATTTGCCTTGACTATTTTTTTCCTCTTCACGTACCTAAAAAAACTTTTGCTATCCTCCTTTATATTATTGGCTAGTTTACCCTCGTACCTCATCTTTTCTCCTCGTATTGCCTTTTTAGTTAACTTTTGTTGCTCTTTAACAGAGTCCCAATCCTCTGTCTTCCCACTCTTCTTTGCTATGTTATACTTCCTCTCCTTAATTTTTATGCTGTCCCTGACTTCCCTTGTCAGCCACAGGTGTCTCTTACTCCCCTTAGAGTCTTTCCACCTCTTTGGAATAAATTGATCCTGCAACCTCTGCATTATTCCCAGGAATACCTGCCATTGCTGTTCTACCGTCTTCCCTGCTAGGGCCTCCTTCCAATCAATTTTGGCCAGCTCCCGCCTCATGCCTCTGTAATCCCCTTTGCTATACTGTAATACCGACACTTCCGATTTTCCCTTCTGCCTTTCCATTTGCAGAGTAAAACTTATCATGTTGTGATCACTGCCTCCTAATGGCTCTTTTACCTCTAGTCCCCTTATCAGATCAGGATCATTACACAACACTAAATCCAGAATTGCCTTCTCCCTGGTAGGCTCCAGTACAAGCTGTTCTAAGAATCCATCTCGAAGGCACTCTACAAACTCTCTTTCCTGGGGTCCATTTCCAACCTGATTTTCCCAGTCTACCTGCATGTTGAAATCTCCCATAACCACCGTAGCATTACATTTTTGACACGCCAATTTTATCTCCTGATTTAACTTGCACCCTAAGTCGAGGCTACTGTTTGGGGGCCTATAGATAACTCCCATTAGGGTCTTTTTACCCTTACAATTTCTCATTTCTATCCATACTGATTCAACATCTCCTGATTCTATGTCACCCCTTGCAAGGGAATGAATATCATTCCTTACCATCAGAGCAACCCCACCCCAACTATGTCACACAAGGGTCCCGAAGCGAAATTTCCATCACAGATATTGCCTGATCCATTGAGTTACTCCAGCAATTTGTGTTTTGCTCCAGATTCGAACGTCTGCAATTCCTTGCATCCCTACCTCCAGTTTCTGCTCGAGTCGGCCGACACGGAGGGGCGCTGGTCTTTGTAGTCGCTCCGTGTCTGGACAGAGTTCAGTAGTCGGGTAATATGTTCCTCTCGAGCTTCATCCATCTGCACAACTGCCCTCTGACGAACAATAATTCATGAATATATTAATTATTTTAAACCAAGAAATCATTGCTTAAGTATCAGTAAAAAAAAAAACAAGCATTAATTAAAAATAAACACAGAAGGTGCACCAACTCTAGTGGATGGTTTTTAATTGGCATGTCGGACTAGAGTAGATGGGACATGTTGGTCGGTGTGGGCAAGTTGGGCCGAAGGGCCTGTTTCCATGCTGTATTACTCTATTTAAGTCATCAACTGTATTTTGCTCCACAAACACCACCTGTCCTACTGTCACTCACTTGCCATTTTTCTTTCTATATGAGGTTTTCAGCATCTGGATATTTGCTTTAGGGTCAGACACTAATTAAATGCTTAACAACATTTAAAAGACATTTGGACAGGTACATGGACAGGAAAAGTTTATAGGCTATATGGGTCAAATGCAGGCAGGTGGGACCAGTGTAGATGAGACATCTTAGTCAGCATGGTCAAGTTGAGCAAAATAACCTGTTTCCGTGCTGTACGGCACCATGACAATGACTAATTTTGCAAATTCTCAAATTACAAACAAAAGATTCATCGAGGTAGATAGGGCAGGATAGTGGAAGAATAAAAAAAATATCAAGCCTGGAAAGTTAATTAAACAAATGCAGTGTTTTTGTTTCATACTTATGCAACGCAATTGAAAATAAAATTTCTTCAAGAGTGAGGCAGGACATCCAGTCTGAAGAAGGGTCCTGATTTGAAACGTCTGATATCCATGTCAAAGGTATTTATTCACAAAATGCTGGAGTAACTCAGCAGGTCAGGCAGCATCTCGGGAGATGCTTCTCTCCCGAGATGCTGCCTGACCTGCTGAGTTACTCCAGCATTTTGTGAATAAATACCTTCGATTTGTACCAGCATCTGCAGTTATCTTCTTATATCATATCCATGTCATCCAGAGATGCTGCCTGACCTGCTGAGCTACTCCAGCATTTTGTGCTCTGCGCAAGGTTCCAGCATCTGCACTCCCCGGTGTTTACAGGACATTTATTTGGCACCGGTATTGGTTCATTATTGTCATGTGTACCAAGATACAGTGAAAAGCTTTTGTTCTGCATGCTATCCAGACAAATCACACTATACACAAGTACATTCAAGTCATGCTAAAGTACAACAGGTGGTGCAATGGGACGCAGGTTACCCAGAGCTGAAGAATTGAATGTTAATGCCAATACATAGAAACAAGGAACTACAGATGCTGGTTTAAAAACAACAAAACGCTGGAGTAACTCAGTAGGTCACGCGGCATCCCTGGAGAAGATGAACAGATCATGTTTCGGTTCTGCACCTTTCCACCGACCCAGTGCCCCCACATGGACAATAGACCTTTAAGGCCGAGATAAAATTATATTAAGAAATTTGAAACTTGAAGGGCACAAGTTGGCACCAAAGACGTGGAGACACTGTGTACTACCTCAGTAAAGTCTACTATTCTTGCATTACATTTGTTGCACTTTTGGACCTATCTATGATATTGCTTATCTTTAGTATGATTTTACAGGATTGTTTGCAAAAAAAAGCATAATTGGCTAGAATTGAATCATTCAACAAGTCTGAAGGATCCCAACCTGAAACGTCTCCTATCCATGTTCTCCAGAGTTGCTGCCGGGCTTGCTGAGTTACTCCAGTATTTTGTGTCTTTCAATGTCAATCCATCAGGTGTAGGAATGAACTGCAGACACTGATTTAAACCAAAGATAGACACAAAAAGCCTGAGTAAATCAGCGGGACAGGCAGTATCTATGGAGAGAAGGAATGGGTGAAGTTTTGGGTCGGGAGTCTTCTTCAGGTTGGGTGGACCTGTCCCGCTGAGTTACTCCAGCTTTTTGTGTCTATCTTCGGTTTAATCCATCATGTTGCAAACTACCCAAGTAGATTGCAAGGCTGTTCGTCTAGTTTCCATTTGTCCTCACTCTGGCAGCAGAGGAGGGCGAGGACAGACAGGTACGTGTGGAATTATGTTCGTAAGTTATAGGAGCAGAATTAGACCATTCGGCCCATCAAGTCTACTCTGCCATTCAATCAAGGCTAACCTATCATTCCCTCTCAACACCACTCCCCTGCCTTCTCCCCATAACCCCTGACACCCTTACTAATTAAGAACCTATCAATCTCCGCTTTAAAAATACCCAGTGACTTGGCCTCCACAGCCATCTGTGGCAATGAATTCCACAGATTCACCGTCCTCTGTCTAAAGAAGTAGAGAAGTTGAAATTGTTTGCAGCCAGAAGCTCTGGATGGCCCTGGAAGTCAGGCTGAAGGGGCTGCTTCCACCCTCTATGACTCTATGAAGGCAGACTGGGTCTAATTGGCGAAGATTTCAGTCAAGTGCAGAGGGATGTAGATGTCCTAAGGGCACAGATTGCAAAAGGTTCACAGGCAGATGCAGCAAGTGTTTAGAATGCAAATGGTACAGAGGCCTTTAATGCAAGAATGAAATTTAGAAATAGATGACCAGTGTTATGGCCCTTGTATTGAAGAAAGAATTTATTGGAATTGGGCATTGTCCAAAAGAAATTCAGGCTAATTCCGCAGATGAGAGGGTTGTTCTATCACGAGCCCTGTGAAGGGCAATAAGGTAGACTTTAGATATTTTCACCAGTGGGAGAAATTTTAATTAGGGGATGTAGTTTTAAATGACCAACTCCTTGGGTTTTTAACGGTTGTTCTTAGGAATTTCTTCTTGCAGATGGCAGTGAGCCTCTGGAATTCTCTACCCCAGGAGGTTGTAGAGGCTAGATCGCTAGAGGCATTTCAAGATAAAGACAAATTATTTACTGGTCACAGTATTTGGGCTGTGGAAAACATGGCACAGAAGAATGGTTGAGGCCTGGGGTAAATCAGCCAATATCAAAACACAAAGTGTAGAAACAAGGAACTGCAGAAGCTGGTGTACCCAAAAGGACATAAAGTAACTCAGTGGAGCAGGCAGTATCTCTGAAGGACATGGATTTTCTTCACACAAAGAGTGGTGGGTGTATGAAACGAGCTGTCGGAGGAGGTAGTTGCGGCACGTACCATCACAAATGTTTTAAGAAACATTTAGACAGGTACATGGACAGGGCAGGTTTAGAGGGATATAGGCATAGCGCCGGCAGGTGGGACTAGTGTAGATGGGACATGTTGGTCGGTGTGGGCAAGTTGGGCGAAGGGCCTGTTTCCACACTGTAAGACTCTATGACTATGGGTAGGTGATGTTTTGGGTCGGGACAGTGCTAGAATAACTCAGCGGGCCAGGCAACATCTGTGGGAGGAATGGATTGGCAATGTTTCGGGCCAGGACCCTTCCTCAGAGTGAATGAAGAAAGCTTGAAAAGCTAGAAAAAGGTGGGGATGGGACAAAGCCCCGCAAGTGATAAGTGGATACAGGTTGGGGGGGGGGGGGGGGTGATCGGCAGATGGATGGAATAAGTGACAAATGCCAGAGACAAAAAGGACTGTCATCGGTACAAAAATGAGTCTGAAGAAGGATCCCAACCCAAAACGTCACCTATCCATGTCCTCCACTGATGCTGCCTGACCCCTTGAGTTGCTGCAGCACTTGGTGTTTTGGTCAAGATTCCACAACTGCAGTTCCTTGAATCTCAACCAAGATCATGCTGAATGATGGGGCAACCCGAGGGGCTAATACTAACAGAAGTGTCACTCAGGGGATTGCGTAGAAAATGTATAACTCTGTAAATGAAAAGTTTTTTTGCTGAGTGCATGCAACCTTTTCTTCCTTTCATCTGCCCTGCTGCCTTTTACTTTTATATATATTAATTAATCCTCCTTCTCTTTCAGAGAGGGAGGCCCAGGGTTGAAGGCAAAATAGACAACAAATGGTGGAATCTTCAGCAAACAATAAAAGCTGCTGGAAAAACTTAGTGGGAAAAGCAGCATCTGTTGAAGGAAATGGGCAGATGATGCTTCTAGCTGGGATCCTTCCTCAGACAAGGCATCCCGACCTGAAACACCACCTTCCATTCCCTCCACAAATGGCTGAAATGTCAAGCAGGCTTAAACCTGCAAGCTAAAACTCACCAGGATTTCTTTCCCACGCTCCTTTGAAACTCACCAGATTCACTGGAATATATCTTATGCCACCAAGTAGCATGGAAGAATAAAGTCCATACAGAACATGTATATAGAGCACACAGCACAGGATCAGGACCTTCAACCCACAATGTTCATGCCAAACATGATGACAAGACTAATAAGCCGCACATAATCCACATCCCTCCATTCCTTGAATATCTATGTGCCTATCCAAACGTCTCTTACATGATCTTATCGCACCTACCTCCATCACCAGCCCTGGCAGCGTGTTCCAGGCACTCACCACCCTCTCTGTATAAAAGACTTGCCCCACACATCTCCTTTAAACTTTGCTTCTCATGTCTTCTAATATTTGATTTTCCCTTCCTGGGAAAAAGGTTTTGACCGTCTACCCGATCTATGCCTCTCATAATTTTATATACTTCTATCAAGTCTCCCCTCAACTTCCGACATTCCAGAGAAAACAACCCGAGTCTATCCAACTTCTACCTGTAGCTAAAACCCCCCTAATCCAGGCATCTTTCTGGCAAACCTCCTCTGCACCGTTTCAAAAGCCTCTACGCTCTTCCTGTAATGATGCGACCAGAACTGCGAGCAGTACTTCAAACGCAGCCTCCTCAAAGTCTTACGAAGCTACACGATGACTTCCTGACTATTATATTCAATGCTGCAACCATTGAGAGCAAGGATATCATATGCCTTCTTTACCACTCTATCTATTGGCGTTGCCACTTTCAAAGAGTTATGGACGTGGACCTCAAGATCCCTCTGTACGTCAATGCTTTTGAGTGTTGCGTGTAACATCCCACAGTCCAAAGAATCTGCTCGTTCGACTCAGCCCAACAGTTTGCAATTATCAGAGTTTTAGTGTAAACACTCGGGATCTGTGGAACTGTACACCCAGCATACCATTGAAGGCAAGGTAGGAAGTTACTGATGAGGTGCTGCATGATGGAGAACATTCCCTTACCTTGCCCACTCCTGCCCGCCCTCACACCCTTCAAATCCTCCCCCAGCATCCCGACCACTCACACACCCCACAAAATGTTTCCTGGAAGAACCCCTCCCCCACACCAACCATCCTACCCACTAACTCACCACCCCTCCAAAATTCTCTGGCAGCAACTCCTAGCTCTCACTCATTCCCCCTACCCACAACATTAAATAAACCCCCCAAAATAGACAACAAATGGTGGAATCTTCAGCAAACAAAAAAAGCTGCTGGAAAAAACATAGTGGGAAAAGCAGCATCTGTTGAAGGAAATGGGCAGATGATGCTTCTAGCTGGGATCCTTCCTCAGACAAGGGGTCCCGACCTGAAACACCACCTTCCATTCCCTCCACAAATGGCTGAAATGTCAAGCAAGCTTAAACCTGCAAGCTAAAACTCACCAGGATTTCTTTCCCACGCTCCTCTGAAACTCACCAGATTCACTGGAATATATCTTATGCCACCAAGTAGCATGGAAGAATAAAGTCCATACAGAACATGTATATAGAGCACACAGCACAGGATCAGGACCTTCAACCCACAATGTTCATGCCAAACATGATGACAAGACTAATAAGCCGCACATAATCCACATCCCTCCATTCCTTGAATATCTATGTGCCTATCCAAACGTCTCTTACATGATCCTATCGCACCTACCTCCATCACCATCCCTGGCAGCGTGTTCCAGGCACTCACCACCCTCTCTGTATAAAAGACTTGCCCCACACATCTCCTTTAAACTTTGCTTCTCATGTCTTCTAGTATTTGATTTTTCCTTCCTGGGAAAAAGGTTTTGACCGTTTACCCAATCTATGCCTCTCATAATTTTATATACTTTTATCAAGTCTCCCCTCAACTTCCGACATTCCAGAGAAAACAACCCGAGTCTATCCAACTTCCACCTGTAGCTAAAACCCCCCTAATCCAGGCATCTTTCTGGCAAACCTCCTCTGCACCGTTTCAAAAGCCTCTACGCCCTTCCTGTAATGGGGCGACCAGAACTGCGAGCAGTACTTCAAACGCGGCCTCATCAAAGTCTTGACTTCCTGACTATTATATTTAATGCTGCAACCATTGAGAGCAAGGATATCATATGCCTTCTTTACCACTCTATCTACTGGCGTTGCCACTTTCAAAGAGTTATGGACGTGGACCTCAAGATCCCTCTGTACGTCAATGCTTTTGAGTGTTGCGTGTATCATCCCACAGTCCAAAGAATCTGCTCGTTCGACTCAGCCCAACAGTTTGCAATTATCAGAGTTTTAGTGTAAACTGTGGAACTGTACACCCAGCATACCATTGAAGGCAAGGTAGGAAGTTACTGATGAGGTGCTGCATGATGGAGAACATTCCCTTACCTCGCCCACTCCTGCCCGCCCTCACACCCTTCAAATCCTCCCCCAGCATCCCGACCACTCACACACCCCACCCCACAAAATGTTCCCTGGAAGCACCCCCCCAACCATCCTACCCACTAACTCACCACCCCTCCAAAATTCTCTGGCAGCAACCCCTAGCTCTCACTCATTCCCCCTCCCCACAACACCAAATAAACCCCCCAACATGCCATCTCCCTCACCCCTCCAAATTCTTCCCTGGTACCCCAAATTCACTATCACCCCTCAAAGCCCCACCTGTCTGCATGAACCTCAACAGACCCTACTGCCTCCTGCTCCTTGCCAACCACACCCAGCCTCCTGATTACTATCACCCACTCCTCTTCCCACTGTCTAACTATCTTCTCAGCCTCCAAACTCCATCCCCAGTTTCCTAACCATACCATCCATACACAACTCCTCCCTCTCACCTCCTTTTCCCCCTAGTCTCCCCCCAATTCTCCCTTGCGTACTTGTGCTCCTTGCCTTCCATCCCATTCTCTTCCTCACCTCCATGCTGCCACCCTCCTCAGCCCCTCTCCATCCCTGACTTCATCTCTTATGATCCTCCTCTTTGCCCCCCATTTCCCCAGTCACCTCCACACCTCCTTGCCCTACACCCTCCACTCTCCCCACCCCGACCTCTTTGCAGTCCTGCTCTTTGCCACCCCATCCACTGCCCTCCCCCACTACTCCTCGCCACCATGCCCCAACTCTTTGCCCATCACACTCATCCCGCCATCTCACCAACTTCTTTCTCCCCCTCCCCTTACCTTCCTGTACTCCTGTTTCATGCCCCCATCCTCTCCCTGTCCCCATCCCCTCCGCCCCAACCCCTCCCCAAAGGCCCTACACCCCTCCCCACAGGCCCCGCACCCTCCCCGCCTTGTTTCCCTGCCCACTCTACTCCCCACTCACTTCTTTCACCCCCTCCCCTCCCCTCCCCTCCTTGCCCTCCAGCTCCTCTCCCGCTTGAGCCTCAGCTCCTTGCCCCCCCCCCCTCTCCACCGTCTAATGCCCCCGCCCGCCTGCCGCTCACCTCATTGCGCTCCAGCTCCTTGCTCCTGTTGCCCTGCCGCTTGGAGTACCACAGGCCGATGTCCTTGCCCTTCAGGTGCCCAGGGTGCCGGCCCCGACCCCCGCCAGGCCCGGCCCCGGGACCCGAGCTGTCCCAGCCGCCGCCGGCGGCCGCTGACGAGGAGCCCCCTCCACCACCACCGCCGCCGCCGCCGCCGCCGCGCCAGTCCCTGCGGTAACCCGAACTCATCGCTGCCGCCGCCGCCGCCTCCACCCGCTGTCCGACCGACCGACCGCCCGCCCGCTGTGCCCGGCGCCGCCCGATGGCGTCACAACCGGCCGGCGCCGCCCGATGGCGTCACAGACAATTCTGCATGACGTCACCATCCAGCCAGAGAGCACTGGATCACATTCTCTGCATGAATAATCCCAGTAGGAAAACAGAAGGGAGCACTACATGGATCGGACAGCAGGGATAATCCCACAGGGAGTATTGCACCAATCTCTCTGCAGGAATAATTCCAGCAAAGACCAGCAGGGAGCCATGGGTCAGTCTCTCTGCAGGAGCAATCCCAACAGGGAGCATTGTGTGGATCCTACAGCAAGAATAATCCCAGTAGAAACTAGCAGAGACATTGCACCAATCTCTTTGCAAGAATTAACCCAGCAGGAAGATGTGGATAGATACCACAACAAAAATAATCCCAGCAGGGAGCATTGGATGGATCCTGCAGCCAAAAATAATCCCAGTAGGAACCAACAGAAAGCATAGGATGGAGTCCACAGCAAGAATAATCCCAGTAAAGACCAGCAGGGAGCCAGGGATGGATGTTACAGTGAGAACAATCTCATAACAAACCAACAGAGACATTGCACCAATCTCTCAGCAAGAATAATCACAGCACAGATCAATATAGTGCTGACTGTGTAGAGTTTGCACGTTCTCCCTGTGAGCTCTCATGGGTTTCCTCTCGGTGCTCCAGTTTCCTTCCACATCCCAAAGACGTGCAGGTTTGTAGGTTAATTGGCCTCTGTAAATAAACCTACAGAGGTTCCCGGGCCAAGCCAGCCGCGGGCGACAGAGGGAGGCCCTGCAGAAGCCTTGGGATTACCTGGACCGAGAGCGCGGGCGGACCGGACTTTGGACTTTGAAACAGCGCGGCGCCCACATGTGCAAATATGCAAAAATAATTTCACTGCAATTCCTCATGTGTCAAACGAAGCACTGTTGAACATTTAAATTCCAGTTTCCCCTATTAGAGTCATGGAGTCATACAGCGTAGAAACAGATCCATCGGCCCAACTTGCCCACACTGACCAACGTCCCATCTACACTAGTCCCACCTGCCTGCATTTGGTCCATATCCCTCTAAAGCTATTCTATCCATGTACCCATCTAAATGATTCTTAAACGTTGCGATAGTACTGCCTCAACTACCTCCTCTGACTGCTCGTTCCATATACCTACTGCCCTTTGTGTAAAAAAGTTAGCCCTCAGGTTCCTATTAAATCTTTCCCCCCTCACCTTAAACCTATGTCTCTGATTCTCAATTCCACTACTTTGTGCATTTACCCAATCTATTCCTCTCACGATTTTGTACACTTCTATAAGATCACCCCCTGTGCTCCAAGGAATAGTCTTAGCCTGCTCAACTACTCTCTTTAGCTCAGGCCCTTAAGTCCTGGCAACATCCTTGTAAATCTTCCCTATATCCTTTCCAGCTGGACAACATCTTTCCTATAACATGGTGCCCACAACTGAACGCAATATCCTAAACGTGGCCTCACCAACGTCTTATATAACTGCAATATGGTCTGGTTTGGCTCAGGCACCAAGCATGACATCCGGAGGCTGCAACGGATCGTTCGCACAGCTGAAAAGGTTGTTGGCTGCAACCTTCCCCCCATTGACGAACTGTACGCTGCAAGGGCCAGGAAGCGAGCGGGCAAGATCATCTCTGACCCCTCTCACGTTGGCCACAAACTCTTCGAAGCACTTCCCTCTGGAAGGCGACTCCGGACTGTCAAAGCAGCCACAGCCAGACATAAAAACAGCTTTTTTCCACGAGTGATAGTTCTATTCCAGAACCAAAGTCTGTGGTCTCTTTTTTGCTCTGGTTTATTTTCACCCACATGTTTAGACCGTAATGTTGTATCCTTATTGTTTTGATGTGGTTATGCCTTATTCTTAATTGTTAACTGTGTGTTTGTGTTGTCATTTGGGAGCGGAGCACCAAGGCACATTCCTTGTATATGCATACTTGGCCAATAAACTTATTTATTCATTCATTCATTCAATATGATCCCCTCCCCCAAAATCTGACTGATGAAGGCCACTGTGCCAAAAGCCTTTTTGACCACCCTATCTACCTGTGACACTACTTTCAAGCAACTATGTTCCTGCACTCCTAAATCCCTCTGCTCTACAACATTCCCCACAGCCCCACCATTCACTGCGTAGGTTCTGCCCATGTTAGTGATGCACATTTCTTCGTATTAAATTGCATCAACCATTCCTCAGTCCACCTGCCCAACCGATATTGTGCTGAATTAGTTTCCACACAATTCCTCCTTGGATTACATGTTGGATTCCATGGTGAGCAACCAAGCAAACATTGATAGTGATATATAAAAACTAATTACAAAGGAGAAAACTCAAATGTTTTATTTTATTTTTGTACATTTTAAGTCACCAAAACAGCAGCAGGACAACTGAGCTTGCAAGTGAATGACACAAAGTGTCAAAAATACAGGCCTATACAAATTTTAAATGGAAACCAAGCTAAATCAAATGTTAAATCACAACACAACAGCCAGAGATTCACTGTATGGCAAGGACTGGACCCATAGATTCGTTTTTTTTTAAAATGCTGCTCAAATTATGGAAAGAATGCAACTTTTTAAAGAATATATACAACTTGGACAGTATAATTGGTATCAAAGATTGAAGCAAAAGTTATTTCTCAAATGTCAATTTCATAGTTCTCAGTGCCCCCCCTTAGAAAAGGTGTCAAAGGTTACAAGGAGGAGAATGTGGTTGAGGGAAACATAGAACAGCAAAGATTGAATGGTAGAGCAGACTCGATGGGTCGAATGATCTTCCAAATTATCGATGATCTTCCAAATTATCATTGATTCCAAGATAGTCAGTCAGAAGTTGAGACAGCTAGAACCCCTTTTTTCCCATGGTGGGAACTTGGTTTGTTTTCTCTGCAATATCAGAGGTTGAGGGGAGATCAGCTGGAAGTATCTGAAATCCTGAGAGGCATAGACAGGGTAGGCAGTCAGAACCTTTTATCCAGGGTGGAAATGTCCAACATTAGAAGGTGAGAGGGGGAACGTTTAATGGAGATGGGTGGGGCAAGTTTTTTAACACAAGAGGGTGATGGGGACCTGGAATGTATTGCCAAGAGTGGCGGTGGAGGCAGATACGATAGTGGCATTTAAGAGGCTTTTAGATAGGCACATGGAAGTGCAAAGAATAGAGGGATATGGATCATGTACAGGCAAATGGGATCAGTTGAACTGGGCATCATGTCCGGCACAAACATTGTGGGCTGAAAGGCCCGTTCCTATGCTGGACTGTTCTATGTTGGTCATTCATTAATGAGGAAAAACAAACTTTGTTAGCGATTTCTCATCGCATTCGGGAAAGGATTCCAACCAATGAATCTTTGGCTGTTCTTTTGTGATTGTGTGCTTATCAGCTCACAGTTCTCCCCTCCATTTTTTAATTTCATTTTGAATTACATATTTAGTTTTCTCTTCTACCCACCCTGCCTAACTCGTGTTTTTTTAACACCCATGTTCACACTGGAGAATCCCAGACATAAGAAGTTCTTTGACTAAAGTCTTAAAATGTAATATAGTTTACAGGTACAGCGCAGAAACAGGCTCTTTGGCCCAACAAATCTGCGCCAACCAGCAATCACCCCATACACAAACACTATCCACACACCAGGTACAATTTACAATTTTTACTGAAGCCAATTAATCTAAAAACGTCTTTGGAGTGTGGAAGGAAACTGCAGAACCTGGAGAAAACCAACAGGGTCTTAAGGAGAATGTACAAACTGGGTACAGACAGCACCTGTGGCCAGGATTGAACCTGGGTCTCTGGCGCTACAAGGCAGCAGCTTTACCGCTATGCATTGTGCCGCCCCATTAATGATGTTTTCAGTAATGGAATGTATTTTATTTGCAAGCTGCAAAAGCTATTAAACATTAAAAATTATCTTGTTTAGAAAGTGAACCCGCAGAAAATGAGACCAATGAAGTGGTCATTTTTTGTCCTTTTCCATTATTTAAGATCAAAATGACCACAGGCAATAATCATTCGATAACAGAGTCTTTCAGAATGGAAACAGGCCACACATCAAGTACCCTTTTACACTAATCCTACACTAACCCCATTTTATTCAACCCATATTCCCATCATCTCCCAAATTCCACCATTCACAAGCGACAATTTACAGCAGCTAACTAACCTACCAAGTCACACGTTTTTGGGATGTGGGAGGAAACAGGAGCACCCTGTGGAAACCCACGTGGTCACAGGGAGAACATGCAAACTCCACACAGACAGCACCGGAAAGGAGGATCGAACTCTGGTGCTGCAAGACAGCTGTGATCTGATTTTACGGTGAAGCTATTTTCAGGAATTATCAGCTGACACCACTCTCAAACAGGCAAAGGAACAGATTTAATGTTACTTCGAAGTTTTCAAAATACAAATCCGAGTAAAAAATTATTAAACCAAAATGAAATTTCTATTGAAAAAACTGACATGTTTGAACATGATTGCAGACTCTTCCTAAATTGGAAGCCCTGAACTCTGTACATAATGTGAGTACTAAAAAAAGGCATTAGCTTTCTTTTATTTATCTTGAGAGAAAATCAAAAATTTGATAACTGAGAATTCTTAGGTTCAGAATTGTACAGCATTGAAACAGGCCATTCAGCCCAATCCTTGCCGATGAAGCACCTCTCTAAATCTCATGTTTGAAAGAGGTCCCCTTTCATTCCTCTAAATCCAAGAATACCAGTGTGGTGGATAACCCAAATAGAAAGTTGGCCTTTAAAGTTTGAATAATGGGTTTCATGAGATGGAAACACTATCAAAGCAATGCCAAGCCCTGTTTACACCTGGAGCAGTTCTTGGCAGGGAATGGAGGGATATGGATTATGTGCAGGTAGATAAGAATTGGTCTACATAGAATATATTGGCTTTGGGAGGTATGGCAGTGACAATTTAATGGTTTTGTGCCTAGTTTGTTTCGTTTTGGCAATGGTTTGTATGATCTATTATTAATTAACTCTTGCAGGTCTGGTGTCTGATATATTGTCACATTTCCTAGAATCTGGTAGATGATGCCGAAATTTGAACAAATCTTTCAATGTACTTAGAACTCTTTAAGAGTGCTGAGAGAGAACGTTTTTCATTGATTGGTAAGAGTAGACTAAGGGACCAGGTTTAATGGAACCAAAGTATCTGCAGAAAGGTCAGGAAACACTTCTATTGCAGAGGGGGTATCAGAATGTACAGTTTAGTTTAGTTCAGTTTAGTTCAGAGATACAACATCCCTTCAGCCCACCGAGTCCATGCCAACCAGCGATCAACCTATACATTTAGGATAATTTACAGATGCCCGTTAATCTACAAACCCGCACATCTTAGGAATGTGGGAGGAAACCGGAGCACCTGGAGAAAGCTCACAAGGTCACAGGTAGAATGTATAAACTTCACATAGACAGCACCCATAGTCAGGAATTAACCTAGGTCTCTGGCGCTGTAAAGCAGTAATTCTATCGCTGCACCACTGTGCTGCCCTGATGTAGGTCCAATGGTTAGGTTAAAATCTGAACATGGTGCATGAAACATAGAACAGCACAGCACAAGGATGGGCCCTTCAGCTGACAATGTTTGTGCTAAATATGATGTTGTTAACTAATCTCCTCTGCCTACACACAATCTATAACCCTCCATTCTCTGTACTTCCATGTGTCTATCCAGAAGCATCTTAAATGCCACTATTGTACCTGCTTCCACCACCGCAGGCAATGTGTTCTAGGCCCCCACCACCCTCTGTGTAAAGAACTTGTCCTGCACATCTCCATTGAGATAAAATTGGGAAAAATCTGAGAAATATTCATGGACATGGGAGAAGGTAGGTTGATTGAATAAGGTCACTAGTGCAGTCATGAATTGGTGAAGGATCTGAGATGACTAAATGGAAACACCCTGTGACAATTGCCACCCAAGATGCAGCGGTGGAGTTGCTGCGTTACTGCCAGAGAACCGGGTTTCCATCCTGACTATGGGTGCTGTCTGTATGGAGTTTATGCATATCCCTATAACCGCGTGGGTTTTCGCTGGGTGCTCCGATTCCGTGTCATATTGCAAAGACGTGCAGGTTTGTAGGTTAATTGGCTTCTGCAACTTATCCACAACTGTGCAGTTGAGGGAGGTGCTATTATTAGGTTTAAGAGACATTTGGACAGGTACATGGACAGGATAGTTTTAGAGGTTATGGCTAAGTGCAGGCAGGTAGGACTAATGTAGATGAGGCATGTTGTTCGGCCTGGGCCAGTTGGGCTGAAGGGCCTGTTTCGATGCTGTATGACGCTATGGCTCAATGACAATGTAGGATAGAACTAGTGTAGGGACAATCACTAATCAGCGTGGACTCAGTGGGCCAAATGGCCTGTTTCCACGCTGTAACTCTAAATTAAACTAAACTCAACTAAGGGGTGATTGCTGGTCGGCACGGACTCGGTGGGCCAAAGGGCCTGTTTCCATGCTGCATCTCTAAACTAAACTCAATTAAACTAAACTCAATTAAACAATATTTTTGTTTAGTTTAGTTTAGAGATACAGCAGGGAAACAGCAGGCCCTCCAGCCCACCCAGACCGCGCCGACCAGCGATCCCCGCATACTAACACCAGCCTACACACACTAGAGACAATTTTCAATTTTACCAAGCCAATTAGCCTACAAACCTGTACATGTGGGACGAAACTGGAGCACCCAGAGAAAACCCATGTGGTCACAGGGAGAACATACAAACTCCATATAGACAGCACCTGTAGTCAGGATTGAACCCGCGTCTCTGATGCTGTAAGGGAGCAACTCTATCGCTGCGCCACCGTGCCTCCTGGGTGATCGCTGGTCAGCATGGACCTGTTTGTGACCGGAAGGGCCTGTTTCCATGCTGTATCTCCGAAACTAAACTAATACTGGTCCCTGCATGGGTCAGCAGTTTTTCGATGCTTCCTCCTGCCTCCTGTAAGCCTCATTGAGGAGCTGGATCTCTTCCTGGTAGCCGGACCTGTCCTGGTGTTGCTTGTGGCTGTTCCGCCGGTGAGCTTCCACCGTGTCGGGGATGGAGATGCTGATGTCGCTGCCGGAGTGGTTGGTGGGGATGAGCAGGGAGTAGGAGGCCGACTCCGTCAGGTCCACGGAGATGAAGCGGTTCTCGCGGCGGGAGTAACGCAGGGAAGGCGAGCGGGCTTGGGCAGAGGACTGGCTGATGTTGCTGACGATGGAGACCGTATCCAAGGCCTCCTCGTTCTCGCAGATCTCCACCACCTCCAGGTGGATCTTGACGCTGGTGTCGGCCAAGCTGCTTGGCGAGTCCTCGCTGCTCGGCTCGTGACCCACGCTCTTGGAGCGGTAAACCTCCACCTTCTTGGCCAGCGGACCGATCTTCCGCCCGTCGCCGCTGATCTCGTACGTGGACAGCGAGAGGGTCTTGCCGGTTGAGGGCGTGTGCAGCGACACCATCCCTTGGAAGGCGCACACAGGGATCGACAGCGCACTGGGTCTCTGGAGACAAGAACAGAAACACGAGCATCAGTAACAGGGGCAGAGTTATGAACATTCAGGCCCTTGAAACATCCTGGCCATTCTGCCACCCATGTCGCCATTCTGTTTTAACATGGATGAGATGTTTCAAGGATTGTTTCAATTGCCTAGTATTTTTGTTGCTGACCTTACAAACACATGGCCATGAATCAGTGGAAAAATTAATGGAGAACTTGACCAGCAATTTACAGACCGCAAGTGACATTGCCTATGTTCCCCCTCTGACTGCGTGGGTTTTCTCTGGGTGCTCTGGTTTCCTCCCAACTCCAAAAGACATTCAGATTTGCAGATTAAATGGCCTCTGATCAGGTAAATGCACAGAGTTTCTTGCCCAGAGTAGGGGAATCAAGAATCAGAGGACATAGGTTTAAGGTAACGGGGGGAGAGATTGTAAAGGGGTCATTTTTTCACACAAAGGTTGGTGGTGGTATGAAACAAGCTGCCGGAGGTGGTAGTTGACTCAGTATCACAACGTTTATCTGTGGAGGGAAATATACAACAATCTCTGAAGAAGGGTCCCAACTCAAGGTTCTAACTTCTTTCAGGAAATCTTTAAAAACTTTTAGAACTGTTCTTTTGTCCGTTCCTTGATGTCTCTTCCTTCTCTCTCTCTGCCTCTTTTCCTTTGAATCTTTCAACTCTTTCCTTATCTTTATTTCTTTTTACGCATCTGATTGGCACCCCCCCCCCCCCCCCCTTGCTGGAGTAGGGTCAGGCAGAATCTCTGGATAGACAATGTTTGGGGTCAGGACCACTCTTTGTATCCTATCCATTCCCTCCATAGATGCTTCCTGACCAGCTGAGTTACCACTGCACATTGTGTTTTGCTGAAGATTCCAACGTCTGCAGTTCATTGTGTCTCAATTTTAATAGCCTTGAAGTTTGGATAGCTTCCTGATGCATTACCGCACTTCCAGAGAAGTAGCCATTCATTCCATTGACTCCATCGTAACCCCCAGATGAGCAGTGATGTCAGTTTCAATCTCCCGCTCTATCTCCATTGCCACATGCCCATCAAATACTTTTTTGAAGACACCCTTACAGCTCATGAACTCCAGATCCAAACTGCTCTCTGACGTTTCCCCTTGTTCCTTTGCAGGGAACACATTCTCCCAATCAACTATAAGTCTGACATCTTGTGCATCTCTAACAAGTCTCTCTGTGCTCTTAGCTCCAAGGTTACAACAATGGGAACATTTCAAAAGCAATTGTCTTCTATGTGAAGCGCTTTGAAGACCTCAGTCATGAAAAGCTTCTTACAAATTCAATCTATTGTCTATTTCTTGAAATATAAATAAGCTTGACAGAATTTGACTTGTGTTATCGCATTGTCATTTTGACAGACAGAATCAATGTCTAATTTTAGCTATTTCTATTCATTTGAATTTTCAGAATTGTTGAAAAGTAAGGGTATGCAAGCAATGACAGAAACACATTTAAAAGCCTTATATAGTCATGTTGGAAGTAGATTTAGGGCTAGGTTTAAGTTAAATATTGTCACATGTACTGAGGTACAGTGAAGAGCTTGGTTTTGCATGCTATCCAATTAGGCCAGATAATACTCCACATAAAGACAACACATAAATCAGACAGTACCCTAGCTTATGAAAGGACCGTTCAGAAGCCTGATAACAGAGGGGGAGAAGCTGTTCTTGAGTCCGGTGGTGTGCGTTCAAGTTTCTGTACCTTCTGCCCAATGAGACCAGGGGGAAGAAGAAATAACAAGGTTGAGACAAGTCTTTGATTATGTTGGCTGCTTTTCCGAAGCAGCATGAGGTATAGATGGAGTCAATGATGGGGAGTTTAGTCTATGTGATGGACTGGGCTATATCTACAACTCTCTGCGATTTCTTGCACTCTTGGGCCAAGGTGTTCTCAAACTAAGATGTGATGCAACTTGACAGTATGTTTTGTACCGTGCAACTGCAGAAGTTAGAAGTCTTAGTTAGTGCTTGGGCGGCACAGTGGCACAGCGGTAGATTTGCTGCCTTACAGTGCCAGAGACTCAGGTTCAATCCTGACTATGGGTGCCGTCTGTATGGAGTTTTTTACATTCTCCCTGTGACCACATGTGTTTTCTCTAGGTGCTCCGGTTTCCTCCCACACTCCAAAGACTTGGAGGTGTGTATGTTAATTGGCTTGGTTAAAGTTGTAAAATCATCCCTGGTGTGTAGGGTGGTGTTAGTGTGTAGGGTGATTGGTTGTTGGCATGGACTTGGGCCGAAATGCCTGTTTCTGCATTGTATCTCTGTCTAAAGCTTAAAGTCATTGGAGATATACTAAATTTAATAGAAGAGGAAATGATTTTAAGTCAATTAATCTTACCTTCCCTAATTCACTGTATTCGTTAGGCATAGCTTTAATTCAGAAATGAAAATCTGAGAGCTACTGGCAAGATCTTTGGGTCTAAGTTGCTGGATTGCATGAATTATGGTAAATGACAATATAAACATTTCTCCTGAATCTATTTGTGGCAAGAGATATTGACATTTATATTCTTTTATGGATAGAAAATATCAAATCTGTAAACAAATATAACTTGCTAAATACATTTTCTTTTTCAACCAAATAGATATACGCCACTGTGATTCAGGGTGTGAAGTGGATATGCTTGATAATTATCAGATTAAGTGGTGCAGATTTAAGTGGAGATGTTTCACACAAATGGTGTTGGATGCACAGAACGAGTTGTCAGAGGAGGTAGTGATGCAGGTACAATAAAAAGACACTTGGACAGGCACATGATATGACAGATTTAGAGGGATTGGGGCCAAACACAGCCAAATGGGATGGACTACAAATAGACATCTTGATTGGCATTGACAAATAAGAATGAAGGACCCGTTTCCATGCACTGGGTTTCTGGAGGTCAGAACAAAAACATGAGCATCAGAAAAAGGAACAGAATTACAGCCATTCAGCCCCTTGAAACTGTTCCTGCACTCATGGCCAATGTTCTACCTCATCACCATTTCCCTGCACTCTTTTTCGCCTTTCCATTCCCTCCACAGATGCTGCCTGACCCGTTGAAATACGCCAGCACTTTGTGATTTGCTCAAGATTCCAGCATCCACAGTTCATTGTGTCTCAATTTCAATAGACAATTGGGCGAGAAGTTTGGATAACCCATCATGCTCCCTGGAGCCTTCCTGCAATTTCACAGAAAGAGCCATTCATCCCATTGACTCCAGACTAACCCTTAGTAGATCAGTTTCAATCTCCCGCTCTTTCTCCGTTGCCACATGTTCATGCTGTTCCATGCTGTATACCTTTATGGAAAAAAACCTTGTCACACAATTTTGGAACAATTATTTGCATGTTTGGGTAAATCATAAATTGATTGATTGGGACTAGTTGAGGTGGAGGATCTTGGTCTGCATGGACAAGTTGGGCCGAATGGCATGTATCCATGTTGTGTGACTCTATGACTAATTTAATAAGCATTTTTCCAAATCGTTAGGCTCCACTTTTGCCAAACCTTGGGATTTGTATTTCACTGCGTGGAGATCACTGGTCTGCATTCATATTTGCTTTCCCAATACACTCACCTGTCTTGGAGTCCTTTCAGATTTACTACGGTACCACTCCCAGTCCACAAGTTCTGGTTTACGCCCTTCCTCCTGCGTTAGTTTGTCTTCTGCACCATCCGGAGAGCCAGAAAGCGATTGTCCTGTGTTCGTGTCCTGGCTTGTGTTGTCTTTGTGTGGATTCGCGCGTGGGAAGCTGTCCAGCGGGGCAGTGGTGCTGATCTCCGCTGGCGCGTCGCAAACCATCTCCTGGTTCCGCCCAGGAAGAAACTTGCAGCAGTCGGACGGATGGTCGACAAGGTTGTGGTGGGACCGAGATTTACTTTCCTGACTAGTGCAGTTACTTTCTTGCGAGATCTTGTAAATCCCGTAGCCTTGTTGCAACGACAGGTTGAATTCAAAGCCTTTAC